>NW_005178431.1:0-26457 GCF_000341285.1 Galdieria sulphuraria
TGCGTTTTCTGGCTTAGTATCTACGTTATGTTTGCAACCTCTTGACGTGGTTAAGACTCGAATGCAGCAAGGTTCTCAATATATTGTGAGTCCAAGTGTTACTTTGCAACGAGTGTTGTCTCCAAGGTAGTTTGTTTCCTTCAAGTTTCTATACTTTTTCTTTTTCGACTAAGATATAATTATTCTTTTCTCTTTTTATACCTCTATATAGGAACCCTCTTTCTGTAGCAGCCAGTATAGTTGCTAATACGGGTATATTGAGTTTATGGAGAGGAACTTCTCCTACCATAATTCGTAACTGTTTAGGTGTTGGTATTTACTTTGTTTCCTTAAACGCCATAACGAACTTGATGCAGTCTGATGACCCAGAGACCCATATGCCAGCTTGGAAAACTTTGTTAGCTGGAGGGCTTTCGCGTTCACTTTCAGCCGTTCTTCTTTGTCCTTTATCTGTGTTGAAAACCAGGTTTGAAGCTCAAGTTATCGATCAAAACCGCGGAATTATCAAAGCACTTGTAGAAATATACAAAAAGGAACGTCTTCGTGGTCTCTTTAGTGGACTTGTACCTACTATTGTGAGAGACGCTCCATATTCTGCAAGTTATTTTCTTATATATTTAAGAGTTCGTGAAGGTCTTTCTTCGATAGTGAATGGAACTTATTTTTCACATCTATCGATGACAAAAACAAACATTTCCTCTTCACCTTCAGAATATCATATGATAACTATGTCAGTTAGTTTCGTAGCAGGTTTAATAGGGGGTTTCGCAGCTACTTTTCTTACACAACCACAAGATGTTATCAAAACCAGAATGCAGTTGAGAGCTTATTCAATTAACCGTTCACAACAGGACGCCTCAACCATAGAAGTTATTCATACAATCTATCGAGAAGATGGTATTGTTGGATTTTTTCGTGGAGCTTCTCCTCGTTTTCTTAAACGTTGCTTGGGTTCTGCTATAACATGGATGATATATGAGGAGTTTGTGGCTATCTTTGATAAACTATTAAATGAAAAAACTCAAAGACAGTCATCTCAACATGTTCGAGCATGATGAATGATACGTATTTGAAAAATATTGGAAAATGTTGGATACTCCTTATCTAAAAAAGAAAGGCTCGTTTGAAGGCTTTCCTAGTCACTATTCTTTTGTTGATAATGGAAATATGCTTGCTCTTTATATAATATACATAATATAACAATATGAGCCTCTTAAGAAAATGATAATTTTAAAACAGTACGTGAATAACTGTTCCTCATGTAATATAAAATAATATCTACCGAAACTTTCATAGAGTGTGATGAATGTAAGAATAGTAAGCAGCTGAGAACTGAAGTATATTATCATTCCTTGTTATTGTTCAAGTTACCTTCCTCAAAGCACAACTCCTGAATGAGAGCACAAGGTTTTGAATAGGTTTTTGATATTTGTGAAGATAAATATTCGTTTGGTTGCTTGTCTGTTCGCACTGCAAAAAGTAGAGACTGTGGTGAGTCTAATATATGGCGACGTTGATTTTTTTGTTCATAGTTTGAGCTTGCTTCTGTCCCCTGGTCAACTAATGCTTGTGTAACTAGCGAATAAAGCCTATGGCATTCAGGGTTATTGGGTTCCAGCTTTCGTACTTGTTCCAAGCTAGCAAGCGCAGAGTCCAACTGAAGTAAATTCAAAAACGCCGAAGACCTTCTCAACAAACTTTTCACAAGGACTTTTGTAGAGCACGTTCCCTTCTGATGCAAATCAATAGCTTTCTTTGCGTCCCGTTCTGCTTCTTGAAACTTCTCTAGTATCAGTCTTGTTTGGGCTAAATTGGAATAAAGAGCTTGAAGTGTGCTACGCTTTTCTTCCTGAAAGGGTGGTTTGGTATTCGTAATAGGAACTCTCCTCTCATCTTCGATTTGCGTGATTGCTATCATATAGACTTGCTCTGCTTCTAGGAGCCTCTTTTGTTTGTAGAGAGCATTGGCTCGTTCTTTTAATTCTGAAACAGATATACTTTCAGTGTTATCATTGTACAATTGTAGTGTCTCACAGGAACAGCGCGTGTTATCCACAAGAGTTTCCTTGTCCTTGCGAAACCAATGAGAAAGACAATTCAACTGTTTGGTCATCAATCGATATGAAAATTTGTGGAATTGGAAAACTATGATACACTCGCCATTGTCTGACCTGTTTTTGGTTAGTCCTTGTATTACAGATTTTGTTTACAAAATCAATAGTCTGTGCGCTGTAGACGCTGACAGCTTGGTTATCACCACAAACGAAGGTTATCTTTTGTATGTTTTAATCAGTACGTCTTCTCTTTTGTTTTCCTTTATACTGTATTTAGGCGCAGAAAGGCACTGGAGAATCACACAAATATAAGATTATTCATTCAAGAAGAATATCGTTGAATAGGTCAAGTTCAGGTTTCAGTTCTAACCATTCTTTAAGTCCTGTGCAGTTTGTGAGGCTCGGAAATACTCGTCTTGTGTTCCTCTTGGTAGATTCTGTTCTTGTCGCTTACGAAGTTCCTAGTTTGGATTTATTTCCTCGACAGTCCTCTCAGTTGCAGTTTTTGTCTGAAAAAAGTAGTGGAGCTCATGTGTTTAGTGTTCACTCATGGAATGAAGAAAAGGCGTACATTGCTATTGCAGCTAAAAAGAGGGTTCGGTTACTAACCTTGGATAGTTCACACTTAGACTCTGGATTTTGTTTTGCGGGTGAGCAAGACTCTGCGGATTTACCTCTGGCTATTAGATTCGGTGGTAGCTCAAGCAAAAAAGAACTTTGTGTTTCAACCTTACGAGACCATATTATTTATGCTGTTGTAGACGATGGATCGCTACAAGTCCGAAGTGTAGTATCGATGAAGTCAGATTTGGATAATGCTAATAGTCGAAGAACTGCAGAGCCTTCCAATCCCTCGGAGTTGACTTCTTCGTTTTACATTTTGCGCAGAATGAAAGGCTTAATGTCTAGTAATTCAGTGAGAGAGCCTATTGCTCTTCCACTTCCAGACAGTGATAGATGGCTTCTAGAATTAGAACAAGCGAGTGTTTTTCGTATATTTTCTCCGTCTGAAGGGTTTATGAATCATGTTACTTTCCTCTCATCGGAAAATCAAGTTCCATTGTCAGTCGTATTTTGCCGTCCTTTTTGCATTTTGTTGTATTCAAGAAATCATTTGATAGTTCGTACATTGTCTAGCAATGGAATCGGTAGTGTTGTTCAAAGTATTCATTTGCAAAATTTTGTGTCCTCCAGTCGTTTTTTTAACACCCTCTGTATGATTGTGCCTTCCTGTGGAGATCTGACGCGTTCTGATATTGCTGGATACGCATTTTGGTATTCGAAGGTCTTAAAGTTATCGCTACGTGAGCCAATTTGGGATATAACGAAGCAGTTGGAAAATGAGGTAATTGAATGATTTATCGCAATTTTTTATGTTGACTTCGCTTCAGGATCAACTTCAACTTGCCTTGGAGATTGCTGAATCTTTACCTGAAGATTTTGGAAGAGAAAGAGTTTATTCTTTGCGTGAGGCGCTATCGTTGGATGCCTTAAAAAAAGGGAATCATTCACTTGCCATTGCATTCCTTACTGAAATGAATATTTCTACTCAGCAAATATTGGAACTTAGAGATAAATATGTGCCACAAAGTTGGAAGGAAGCTTTAGAAGTATGGGCAAGCTTTTTGGCTAGGCATTATACAGATGAACTGAAAGAGATAAGGAAGCTTCGAGGATTGTCTGAAGATACACGCGTCGATACTTTATGGATTCCAGGTCGAGATGCAGTATTCTGTGTAGTTATAGAAACAATGTTGATGGCCCATACGGAAAGTCGAAAGCTCATCGAATTGGTGCAACAAGTACACTGCCATGTTGTAGACTCTGAAGTTATTCAATGGCGTACACGTACTAAATATATGTCAGAAACTGATAGTGATTTGTTTTGGTTTTATTTTTATCATTCAGCGGGATGTTACGAAATGGCATTGGAAACTCTTGAACTTTTGATCGAATCAAGTGCTGGAGATACGCGAAGTGCGTATATTCAGAATTTGGGAACGTATTTGAGCGAACTGTCGGTATCTTTAAATAGTAACTCTAGTCAACTTATTCTTGAACATTTACAGTGGTATTTTGATCATGGAGGAGATTCAGATTTGGTACTCAAGTTGTTGTCGAAGCCATTGATTTCTTTATCGGATGCTTTGTCTTTTTTGAGGCAGCAAAATTGTAGTTTGCTTATTCAGTTTCTAGAACAACAACTTGAAAAGCTAGTACAAGACAACCGTATGAATTCTCGATATTATCAAATTCTTATTGATAATTTGGCAAACGCTTATATTGACAATTACATTTACGCCAAGCAAAATGAGACTCATAAGACTTTGGACAGTCCAATTGATGCTAAGAAGAAGATTTGTGAGTTTATTTGTCAGCGCGGGGGTTTTGATCCGCAATATGTTCTTAGTCAACTTCCACAGGATAAGGAATTATACAAGGAACGTGCTTTTCTGGTTGGTCAACAGGGCAGATATATGGAAGCACTTCATTTATTGGTTGAAGAGGGTTTTGATCCGGATGCAGCAGAAAACTTTATCAGAGACACAGTTCCTTCCCATGAGAGTAGAGAAGTGTGGACTCAGCTAGTAAAAATGTATTTGTCTTTGGCAGCCAGTGATTCTTCGAAGGTGGAAGAAGAGAAATACTCCGATACATCGAGGTTTGTGAATCGCGCATGCCAACTTCTTTCTTCAAGGGAGGGTTTGAAAGTGGATTGTAGTCGAGTAATAAGAGAGTTACCTGCCGATATTGAACTCAAATTGATTATTCCTTTTCTTCTATCATCTCTGTCGAATGCTGTTGGTCTAGTGCGGTCCGCAAAGGTGAAAAAGTCCCTTCTGAAAAGCGAGCACTTACTCCTCAATGATCAACTAGTTCAAATGAAGAAGCAGAAGGTAGTGATAGGGAGAGACCGGGCTTGTTGTATTTGTAATCGTAAAGTTGGAACATCTGCAGTAGCTGTTTATGCCGATTATTCGGTTGCTCATTTGCTCTGTCATCGAAATCGCAAACCGATTGGGCGTAATTATCGTTGAAATCAACTCGCTCAAGCAGAACAACAACAAAATGGCAACAGCAACAACTGCCGCTAGTAAAACTCAAACTGTAAAGACAGTGCCAAGTTACATGCAGTTCGTTTTTGGTGGCCTTAGGTACGGAACTTGCAGTATTTCGGGTTCGATGTATCTTAAAAGCTAGTTGTATAGTGGGATGACAGCAACCACTATAGTTCAACCGATTGATTTGGTGAAGACCAGACTGCAACTTAGTGGTCAGGGCACAAGAGGTGTTCCAAAAGTGGGATTCTTTAAGACTTTTGCTGGAGTAGTTGAAAGAGAAAGTTTCTTTGGTCTGTATCGTGGTTTAACAGCTGCTCTGTTTAGGCAGGTATTCATAGAACTTCAACTTATACGACACGATATATTCTTTTTGGTTAGGTTACCTATACCACAACTAGGTTGGGCGTTTTTGGTGCACTAAGGGATGCCATGGATAAGATGACCACACAACCACCTCCTTTTTATCTAAAAGTAGCGGCTGGGTTGACAGCTGGAGCAATTGGTGCCTTTGTAGGAACTCCTGCAGAAGTAGCAGTAAGCTTTCCTTTTCTAAAATATCGATCTTTAGTTGAACACGCTTTAGTTGATTCGTATGACCGCAGATGGAAGACTCCCAAAGGAACAGCAGAGAGGGTAATATGCTTTGAATTCACGTTTTTCATATAGTTTTATGGCTTTTTAGTTACAAAAATGTTGTAGACGCTTTGATTCGTATTGTCCGGGAGGAAGGTCTCTTTACACTGTGGAGAGGAGCGTTTCCCACTATCGGTCGAGCCATGGCGTTGAACGCAGCACAACTTTCAACATACGACCAAGCCAAACAAGTGTGTATTTTCTCTAAGAGTTGTTTATGTTTTCTAATTTTTGGTTAGCTCGTTGTTTCTCATGGCCTTATTGGTGATCACATTGGAGCTCATGCTTTTGCCTCTTCAGTTGCTGGTTTCTGTGCTTCTTCTGTTAGTTTGCCTTTAGATATGGCAAAGACGAGAGTTCAGAATATGAAGGTAAAGTATTTTTTGGATTTATTTGTTTCGTGTTTGAGTTGTTTTGCAAGACCATTGATGGTAAAAGAGAATACAATGGAATGATAGATTGTCTTATAAAGGTAGTGAAGTACGAAGGCTTCTTTGCTTTATGGAAAGGATTTTGGCCGTTCTTTTTCCGAATTGGTCCACACACAGTATTGACTTTTATATTTTTGGAGCAATTCAAGGGATGGTACTTGCGAAGTCTTAAGTAATCCTCCATGACAACAGCTAATTAGAAGTTTTTCTATATTGTGTCTGTTACAAGAACTTTTTTCATGTTTGGAACGATTGCTTAAAGTTCTGTTGTGTTTCACATTGCCAAGTAATTCGAGTTGGTTTCCAATTGTACTTTGAGAAATAAAGCTTTTTAAGAGATTGCGGACAGAATTGCTTTGTAAGGTGTTGTGCTCACTTGTCAACCAATTTTTCTCGACTAGTTTGGAAATAACATTTGACAATTTCTATCCATAAAGTTTAACAAAGAATGGACAGTGGAAGCAGTTTTATTTTGTGATTTCTTTTATTCAACATGAAAACAAAGAATATTATGAAGTTTTGTCTCTTGAAAGACATATCGAATCTCTGCAAGAAAAAGAGGACAAAAAGAAGAAAGTTCAATTCAATTCAAATATTGCCTTTCTGGATTGAATTTATTATACATACACTTACCATAACTTTGTTCTCTTTTATTTTCTGGATGAAAGATCCAGTCATCGATAGATCTCCCAACATTGCTGAGAGAGATATGAAGAAAAGTGGAAATGGCTCGTCAGTGCTGTATTCCAAAATTTAAAATTTTCTAGATTGGACAACCGAGTGTGTTGTGAAGAGATGCCCTTTGACGACTTTGTCAACTTGAAGGAGCATGTTACTCTCGTTTTGTTGAAAGCATTCCTCAAGGACCTGGCAAAATGCCCTCTTGAATCTAGGGATGCGCTTCTGAGTAGAATAAGGGTGGATTTACTAAAAGTTGTTTCAAGTCCTTGCTTTGGCTATTTTTCAAAGCTTTTCGATGTTTTGGTGCAGGAGGCAGACTGGCAACTCCTTTGCTGCCTAATAAATTTGTTAGATTGGTTACCAATTGGAAAGGTAGGTTTCGGTTTCTTTCACTCGATTGTTACTTGACTGTCTATTTTTTAGAAAAAGTTGGTTTCTTCTGTTGAATTATATCAAAACCTGAAGAAACTTGGAGAAGCTAGTTTTCCTTGGAAGGTTTCTTGTAAAGTTGAGAAAGATCTTTTGCTCTCGAAATGTTGCGCACGAAGAATTCACGAAAAGTGGAAGTATCTGTTGAACCCTATGCGAGGAAATTTCGTAAGACGGTAAGGCGAAGTTCGTCTTCCACTTTCTGATTCCTATAAAGTATATATGATAGTGAGAAGAATAAAATTATGAAGAATAAGGTTACCCAAGCCATTTCCAAGCACAGAGAGGATTATGGAGTTGATATATCTATTGCGAGATCAAGGCCTTCGTTAGGTTCTGTTGAGCGTTATTCAACACCAAAAAAGAAAAAGAAAGCAAGAAGAGTCAGTTTTCCTCCTGATGAGAAGCTAGTATCGATAAGATATATTGATGCTTTCGGTGCGAAGGAACCATTATGCGAAGCAAATCTTTCGAATGGCACTGCAGAACTTTTCAAAGTAAAATTGATTGATACTGACAATGGTTGGAGTGATAGTTCTGAAATTGCTTGGTTTCCTCCTTATCCATTGTACGCTGAAGCAAGTTGGAGACAGCC
This sequence comes from Galdieria sulphuraria, assembly GCF_000341285.1. Taxonomy (NCBI): domain Eukaryota; phylum Rhodophyta; class Bangiophyceae; order Galdieriales; family Galdieriaceae; genus Galdieria; species Galdieria sulphuraria. Next base: position 7,886 of record NW_005178431.1, read on the forward strand.
GTATATTCATACTGTGTTTTGTGCTGATCGTGATACTATGTTTCCCGAAACAAGAGATGAACTACATCTGAAAAGACTAGAAAATTTTTATTTAAAGGACTTTCAAGATGGTCTTTGTATCGAGATACCTCTAGTCAATGTGAACCATTGACTGGATCCTTTGTAAAAGGAACAAGCAATGTTGAAGTCATAGAATTACTAAAAGAGTGTCTGGAAATCTCCACCGTATCGTTATGTCACTTTGAAAAGTTTCATTGACTTAAACGAGTAGTATCAAGATTCATTTGAAAATGATTGTAGTAGAATTTTTCACCATATGTGAATAACTACAAAGAATGTTCAGTTTAAGCTTCTTGAGAAGCGAAAGCTTGCTGAATATTATGAGATATTCACTCAGTTGAAATCATAAAGCTCGAAAAGATTTAAGACTATAATGGAATAAGTCATTTTTGGAACCCTTCCATGGCCACCAAAACGGTGGATCTTCGACAACTACGTCGGGAACTTATCATAAGAGAGTGGACTAGAATATTTAAGAATTTTAGATATCTTGGGTTTGTAGGTTTTACCAAAGGAGTACCCTGGAGACGGTTGTTTCTGAGGTAGGGTTTATTGCTTTGGTAAAACTTTTATTCATACAAGTTCAAAGACAGCGAGTGACAGAAGGGCTTTCCGAAGTGGACGCACGTTTTTGTAAGCCTTGGGAAGGTCGCGAAGTTACCGAGAATTTAGGGTATGTTTTGCCTCAGTTTTTATATTCTTTTTTGTTGATCTGCCTGTGCCAAGATGGAAGGATATGAAACCTTTGTTTCTGGGTTTTCCAAGTGCTGTCTGTTTTTCTAACGACTCACAACAGTTTATGGAAGCTATGAAAAGAAGTTGTTCTCTGATTCCAGGTATTTTTCTTAAGACTAGCTGTAAACGAATAGCTGTAGATTTTCCAGGTGGTTTATTATTGGGAGCTAAAGTAGATGAGTTATTACTATCAGGACCTTCCTTTCAGAAAATTCTGGCAAGTAGTAATGAACTTAGTTTTAGTTTCGAATGTGATTGGTTTGTGCTTATAGAATGGTCCGAGCCAGAAGGAATTGCAACTTCAGTTATTGAACTCTCTCAAAGGGGATGTGTCCTTAGTCACTGTACTAGGACGTCCTCAACAAGAGTTGGTCAATATTTTTTCGGTAAGAAGACAATATAGGGCTTGTCCACCGCTAAGTTTCATTGAATGGGTTATAGAACCGTCTTCGGTCGTTGACTTGTGTATTGGACAACTACGAGAAGAAGCTGTCTTAGTCTAAACTTTTGTCAGATTTTTGCAGGGCCATGATGATCTTTATCTGTCAATCAGCGGATAGTTTATATGTGAAGATTGATTTACCTCTAAGAAGTTCTGAGCTCTGCGAGTACTCAAGAAATAGCTTTTTGTTTTATAGAAAAGAGCATTAGAGCAATTTCAGAACACATAGTTATATACTGTGTTCTAAGATCTTTGTGATAAGAAATAAACGAGTGTCGTTAAGGAGCATTTTATTTAAAATTGTCTAAAATTTTCAAACGCTTTCCATTGAAAAGCAGTACTTTTGTATCAACACTGTAGAAGAATTGAAGATGTAAGGTGTTAAGGATGTGTAGTTGAACAGTTTGTCACTGTTGAAGTTCTTCAATATTCAATATTGGAAAAGTTCAAACATCGAAACAACTCTGTATTCAAAAGTCTTTTCGCAAACGATACCCAAGTAAAAGTCTTGTTTTGTGTATCGGAACAAAGCTTTCCATAATAAGAAACCAATGATCACTACAGAAACTTTGCTGCATCGTAAGCCACCAAAGGGACACGAAATGCATTTTGGGCAACCCTTCAAAAAATCCCTTCAAGGGTCGCGATGCTTTAAAGATTCGAATGACATTTCTTTTCTCAATTTATGATGCCCATTGTTGTTGATTGCGGTGCCAATACTTGTAAAGTAGGCTTTGTCAATGAAGATCAGCCTTGTGCTATATTTGAACCATTTGTTAGCCAAGCAAAGCCAAGAAGAGAACTGCTCAATAGCTCCAATGCATGCTATGTAGGTAATCAGTTGTCTAGAAGACGTGACGTGTTCCCTCTAGCATCTTCTCCTATTCAAAATGGCATTATTCAGGATTGGCATGCTATGGAAGAAATTTTTAAGTACATCTTTTTTGATGAACTCGACGTGGATCCTTTGCATCAAACAGTAATCTTGTCAGAGCCATCTCTCAATCCGCTCAAGCAAAGAGAGAGAATGGTTGAAATGTTGTTTGAAGTATTTCATATTCCAGCTTTATATATTGCAAGCCAATCTATGTTGGCACTTTACAGTAGTGGCAAAACAACGGGAATTGTAGTTGATTCTGGTGATAGTATGACCAGTGTTGTTCCTATATATGAAGGTTACACTGTTCAGAATGGTATACAACAACAGGATATTTCTGGAAAGCATTTGGAACAGTATTTAGCAAGAGTACGTATTTTCTCTCTTTTAAAAAATAACCTTCTCAATGCAAGCAAAAGTTGTTATGGAAGAAAGGATATCGCTTCGGCCTTCATCATAGAGAAAACGATATCATAAGAACTATGAAAGAAAATTCTTGTTACATTGCATTAGACTATCAGAAAGAAATGGAACACTTTAAACAGGGCAAATTGAAAGGAAAATGCTTTCAATTACCGGATGATAGCCAAATTACTTTGGACATTGAATGTTTTCAATGTCCTGAAATGTTGTTTCATCCACAACTAGTGGGTATACAGTCTTATGGGTTGATTGATATGGTTTGTAAATGCATTCAAGAAATTCCATACAACATACGAAAGGTAATCGTTGTGGTCAATATTATCATATAACAAACTTTGAATAGGATCTGTGGAATAATATTGTCCTATCCGGAGGAAGCATGATGATAACGGGAATTCAAGATAGACTCAAGAAAGATTTAAAAAATAACATTCCATCCACTGCTGCATTTCATATCTTTCGTCTACCAGATGCTCGGTAATTATAGTTGAGGCATAGTCGTTATTTTAATAACTTCTTAGTAGATTGTCAACCTGGTTAGGAGGTTCCATTTTAGGCAATCTCCCATCTTTTGAAAAAATATGTATGACTTTGGAAGAGTATCATGAACTAGGAGCTGCAATGATTCATGAAAGATGCTTCTAGTGTAGAATTCATAAAAAGGAATGTGAATAAACTCAAATTTCCGTCAATGAAAAAGAGATTTAGAGACGCACGAGATTTTTCAGTCTCCAGTGAATCAGCAGATAATCATATATACAAAAATGGGTGAGATAGAAACTTCATAGAGACAAAAGTTTGCATCGTCTTTCAATTCACAAGCAACTCAACGATTGTCGTTTTTCAACTTGTTGGAATGAAACATCAGTAAATACGAGAAAATACAATCTTCGGTCCAGTTAGCAAACATGCTTTATTGTTTTGAAACTACTTTTACACTTCAAGCTCAAAGTTGGCTGCTTGTACTGCGGTCATTTGTGTATGGAGACAAGGAGCGTAAAATAGTTCCCCAGTATATGCTCTTAAGAATGTGTTCACCATAACGATCCACCACAATATAAACAATACGCAAATAAAGATGGTCGCCGATATTTTAAAAAATAGAAGCTGTGTCAATTTGTACAGATCCACAGTAGCCGCACTAAAGACTCCCAAAGGAAAAATAAGGCCCCACCAGCCAAGATTGAAAGGAAGACGATCTACAAACGTCTTTATGACTGCGAAAACTGCAAGAACGAGCCACCAAAAACCATAACCCCATAAGACACACGCTACTAATATTCCTATTGCTGAAGTAGCCGAGGCAAGACTTTCATAAGCCACATCCGAAAGAGTATCCCCGAGACTTGCGAATATACGAGGGGCTGAAATACTGAGACCAGTGGCTGCTAATGCCGCTGAACCTATAGGACCCAGAGGTAAGAAACAGCTAATAATTAGATCATTCGGTGGCAATTTGTGTAACACTAGGCGAAGGAAGAAAATAACGAGAATGCTCATTGCTATGGGCACGGATATGCCCCATAAGATAGCACTCAAAAATGCAATATAGCGAGCAAAAGCTATATTAGCAATGGTTGGTAAGATAACTCCACCAGTCGCTGCCGCTACTTCTGCTGGAACAACAGGTAAAACCCAAACGGCTGTCATCTTCTTCAAGGTGTGCTCATGTGTGCTTATCATATAGATAGGAACAAGTAAACCAGAAGCCAAAGCCAACACGACGTTGATGCACCATAAAACCTCTGCTAGAGTTACAAATCCCGGACCCCATACCGGAACACAAAATAAGGCAACACCGTTGACTATTGTGGAAAGACCCATAGGAATAGCACCTAAGAACATGGATTGGACAGGATGGGAGAACATGGGTAAAGCGTCTTTGAAATAGAAAGTCCAACGAGCTAAAAACAGAATACTAAAAATAGTGAAGAGACCAACGTTCAACCACCAATATGCCCAAGCCAAGTCGAACAAGTGCGTAAATGGAAAAGGAAAATCATGTAAAAGTACCGCCAGAATACCAGTCCCCATAGTAGCAGCGAACCAACTTGGTATAAACTGTCGAACTATTTCCTTTGGACTGTCAATCTTTGTTAGTGGTTTTGGTATCTGTTTCAACACTTTCATTTGGTCAACTGTCTACACACAACCAATCCAAAGAACAGACTTTAAGTACCGACGATACATAAAAATTTCTTCCAGAACTGAATTTGATGCCAATCAAAAGTAGAAAAAGGGCGGCTCTTCTGGAAGTCTTTATTTGCTGTCTTTTGCTTGGGAGGGGAATCAGTTGGATGTAAAACTTGTGATACTTGTTGATGTGTCACTTCATAAAGAATAACATATACTGAGGAGAAAAAAACATTTTTGGGCAACTAGGACATTATGACTCAAAGCGTAGTTGATACCATTTCAGAATAATTCATAAGATGTATTATGTTTCAAGTGGGAACGAAACGAATATCTTTTCAGTGCTATTGTGGAAGAGTTGTTCAAGCAAACCTTGTATACATTTATCTTCTAAAACGTTTTGTCAAATAGTTTGCAAACCTTGTATTTGATAAACTATAAACGTAACTCATTTCTTAGTCTTTTTAAAACAAAGCAACGTATATATTTCATGTAGTTTAGTCACCTTGAAAAGGAGCGAGAGAAGTAATCACAACCAGACGATCTTCCCGCCGCTTCGATTTCTGTTGAGAGAATTGGAGGATTTCGTTGTTCGACTTGAAAAGGAAACAACGAGTAAATTATAGGGAAGGGTTATTCTTTTGAAATCTAGCTCTGAATCAGACAGAGTCTACAATTTCTCGTAAGCTCCTAGTATACGAATATAGAAATATAGTTTCTAGTCATTCGTTTGAACCTTGACCCGCTGTGGCACGAATCTGAAACAGTCTGTGTTATGCTGCAATTAATGGAATCGGACCATGTTTCTTGAAACACTGCCAGCAGGTATACAAGGCCCTTTTCTTGGTTTGTTATAGACTCTAACCTAATATTTCAGATGTTTTGAGGAATATATGCTGTCACTTGGACGGTATATCTCTAGCTCGACTTTCTAGCACCTGTAGAAAACTTAGAAACGTTTGCTCAGATGAGACTATATGGCTTGCTTGTGTCAAAAAAGAAATCCTGGAAGATGTCAAAGAAGAATTTATTCCGTTGTTAAACAAAAATTCTCCCAACCAAAGGGGCTGGTATAAGATATACCAATCACTTCATGGAGCTTCTTCACCCTGCTCTAGTGGTGACGGTTTGGATTTAACTACCAACTCTTCGTTTACTTTCGATATTCCAGATTTCTCAGGCTTGAAACAATTTACTTTGAGTTTCTGGTTTTTCCTTGCCCGAGACGCAGATACACGTGATTTTCGTGCTCTCTGTTTTTTAGTTCCCAGTAAGGAAACCTTAAATGGTACTTTATGTTTACTATTAGGAGATGAAGACAATCGTTGCCATGTTTCTCAAGTCATCTCGTCGAATGGAAATGTTCAAAGTGTTGATGAGGAGTCCGTATCGGTTCATGAAAGAGACAGCTTTCTTGTAGCTTCAAGAGTTCATTCCACTTTAAAGGAACTCCCATTTTATGAGTGGTCTCAAATTGTATTGGTTTGTCATCCACAAGACTCTGATGAACCTTGTGAGGCACCTTTTGAAATTTTCTTGAATGGAGAATCACATGGTGTGAAATTCGCATTGCCTGTCGAATACAATTTGGCAGCCAACTCCGTTCAATTGACATTCGGTTCTATGGATGGCCGCGCTAGGTTACCTAATGCTTTTGGTCATTTGAGTAGAATCTTATTGATACCTCGTGCTGTCGACTCGTTGGGTTTATTGGCAATTTTACATCAAAGTTCGCCCTTTCTACCTTATCCCTTGTCTTGGATAGTATCGGCACAAAATGCATTTCATGAACGTGTAAATGAGGTACGTGTCCTAAGGAATTTTTTGGTTTGCATTCTGAATATGAAAATGGTGCAGATTGTACATGCGTCTAAAAGTTGTGACTTTTGTCATATCTTTCCAATGAAAGGCATTATTTATCGTTGTTTAGAATGTTTTCCAAGCTATGATTTGTGTATGAAATGTTTCGAATCGGATGAGTTTATATTGGGACCATCGCTTAGTGACCATAGAGATGATCATCTGTTTCTTCCTGTTCGGAGACCATGTTCCTTTCGATATTTTACTTATTTCAGACGTCATTACTCGACTGGTTTGATAAGTGTCACTACGAATGATTTGGAGCAAATAACTTTAGGCAATACTAGAAATGATGAATAAACAAGGTCTGTTTGTCTGTTTGCGCATGAGAGCGTGTGTTTGAAAACTTTATTTCATTGGTAAACATAAAAAAATACTTGTTATTACATGTACGTATTGTATGAAAATCTACCACTTGCTTTGTTCTATTTTCCATGGCCAAGGAGGTAAGCCACCTGCAATTATATAAATCATCAATAACAAACCACTTTCTAAATAAAAAAACGACCGTCCATAAGTGAAAGGAAAAGGCAAATTCAGAGAAATAGCAGAAGCAAAAAGCGAACCCCCAATTACTGGTCCCGCCGCAAAGCCAGCACTTTGCAAACCTTGAGCAAGGCCTAAAGCTATTCCAACAGAGGAAGGATGTACAGAATTCTTCACAATCAATGCAATACCGGCCCAACAACACTGTTCAAAAAAAGCCAGAAAAATATCAAACGATGCATAACCCAACCAAGATGCTATATTCTTTCTACTCCATCCAAATGAAGTAATGATAGCTGGTAACAAATAATCTAAACTCCCGACAAATAGACCTAACCGAATGGTCTTTACAACACCAAGTCTTCTAGCAATAAAAGGAAAGATATACAATGCAACGAGAATAGTTGTCATACCACTTATAGCCTGGACAAGTCCAATATCTGTTGAGGAAAATCCAAGTCCTCCAAAACTGGGTTGCGTGGAAGCCCAAATGGGAATCACTTCATCTCCAGCCATCAAGGTAAATGAGATAAGCACAGCCACTATTAATACTTGACGAAAAGTTCGATTCTCAATGATAGCACCAGTTGGTTCCGGAAGTATTGTTCCTTCTTCATCAGGAGAAAATAAAGGAGTCTCTTCTATATTATTCTCTATAACTGTACTAGCCGCATCTTCTTCATCTATTCTTAACCTTTCAATAGCTTTCGAAGGAGCTCTAGAACGTAGGGCAGGAGAAAGCAAATTTGTAGCAGTAGCACCCAAACTTCCACTTAAACCATATGTCACAAAACTTGAGCTCTCACTACCTCTTCTTTCCGCGCTCGAAATCCCACGATTCTTTGGATACTCATCAGAGTAAAACCAATCATCTTCCTCCATTACGTCTCTTACTTGAGAACCCTTATATTCAGTTTCGTCATTGTTGTTATTATCTTCTTCTCTTCCATCTTCAGGAATACTAGTGCTTATAGAAAGACTTCGTTGCGAAGATGATAATGCCTTGCTCCTCTTGTCTATCTCATCGTCTTCCGGTTCTAATATAGTCTCTGTCAGTAAAGGACCGATCTGTTCCGTATAACTTTCACGATTACTCCAAGAAAGACGATCATCCCACTCATGTTCCCTTCGTTCCCTACCTCTTCTACTACGAATGGATCGAGTTGAAGGCGTTGCTAGACCTGTAAAATCACGGGACCTCTCCGAACCAAGCAAAGGGCTTCGCAAGGAACGATTTGTCGGAGAAAATTCATTCAACGACATTGGTATAGAGGAGAATAGACTTTGACTCATTCGAGGTGTAATTCCAACTTGTCTTTCAAAACTTTCCAGTAGGTTTCTATCCAAAAAATTCTTCTCCTGTTCCCTTACAGATAAAACATCTGAAGGTGCCACAGATACCGTTTCAACTCCAGCTGACGAGTCGATCCATACTCCGGACTCTTGTGCAGAAGCATTGTCCGTAATTCCATACGCATAAGATAAATTTTGCTCTCTCGTACTGAAGTCATATCTGGGCTTACTTTCATCGAGAAAGAAGAATGCAAAAATTAAATCAATAAAGATATAGATAGAAACCACTAAGCAAGGTAATAAATAAGGATATCTGTCAAGAAGCGAACCAGAAGAAACATATTGAGGAAAATGTACTGCTGGTCGTGATAAGAATCCACCTATAACAGGTCCTATAACAACACCAACTCCAAAGGTCAACCCAATCAAACCGAAAGCAGCGGATTCATTTGTAGAGTCCGTCACATCAGCTAGATAAGTTTTTGCCACAGCAATATTTCTACAAAGAGTCACAATATATTTGAAAAGGCTAATACTGACTTACCCACTAGAGAGGCCGTGTAAGAAACGAAATATCAAAGAAGTCGCTATATTTTTTGCCGTTCCAAAGAGATTAATAAAAATAAAATCGCCAAGTAGACCAACAAGTATAACAGGTCTCCTTCCTATTTGATCACTCAAAGCTCCCCATAATGGACTTCCAAACATGGACCCCAATGTAAAGCAAGAAGCAATCAAACCTGAATAGTAGCCTACTTCATTTTGACGCCAATCTGGTATGTTCATGAGGTCTCTTACCAAGAATGGCGCAAAAGGATAAACAACTATGCAAGTCAACAGAAATACTCTGAGAAGCAAAATTACTCACTAGTTACTGAAAATGCATCGGCTAGCACAGCAAGACCCAGAATAACACTATCAAATAAAACAAAAAAGTTCAGCTTTAGAACTCAACACAGTCAAACTAGAAACTCACAGTCGAAGAGTCGGAAGCGGAGTTGTGGTTGGTTTGGGTAACTCTAGAGATAAAGTTGGTTTCTCTGCAGGTGTGGTAGTTGCTTCTGGAGAAGGATATCTAGGAGGAAGGACCGAACTCTTTTTCATTTTAAGAGTTTCTCAAGATGATGAATTCTGCTTTAACTGGTTTACCTACGATCCAACCGAAGAATGAAACAACGAATTTCTGGTGGAAGCATCGGCAGATTTCAAAGCCAACTCAGCAAATGGAATTGTTTTAATAGGAATTGGAGGTTACTTAGTTGGAAATAAAAGTTTGTAAGTTTGAAAGGGCTAACTTTACAAAAGTATTCTTGTATCTACAGTAAGTCTGACGAGTTTATCCTCTTTTACGTTGGAACAATGCGGTCTTGCCAACAAGACTTGGTCGTTTATTTCAATGATATATCGGCAATCAACTGATCTCCTTTATCTTTCAGAAATAATTAGTGTGCTATTTCGTCAAGTTCTACTAATTCAAGAGTCTTCATTTTGGGCCATGTTTAATCCCAAATCTGTCTCCTAAACATTTCTAAAATGAAACAAGTCCCAATTCCGCATTGTGTGGCTTTTGAAGAAGAATATCCATTCCTATAGAATGTTTTGTACCTGTTCACGAATTCTTTCAACTTCCTCCTTGATAAGTATAGCTCGCATACTAATATACGAATCAGCACATTTCGCGGTGATAGTGTTGGCTTCTCTTAGCCATTCTTGACAAATGAAATTGAGTCGTCGACCAACCTGAGGTGCCACTTTTAGACTTTCGGTAAAGAAATTTAAGTGAGAACGAAATCGAACTGTTTCTTCGGTTATATCGATTCTATCCGCTAGTAGTGCCAATTCTTGGTCGAGACGAGACTCATCAATAGCATGATTTCCTTCCAAACAATCCTCAATCCTTTGCTTCATTCTTCTCTTTTGCTGAACAACTCTTGTTGGAGCATACTGATCAATTTCGTCCAACCAACCACGTAATAATTCTATTCGAGTTTCTATATCAGCTACTAACCTTTCTCCTTCTTGTCTTTGTACTTCAATTAATGCCCGTATTGCTTTATGGAAAGCCTCTTCTATACAAGGCCATAGATCTTCCTCACTATTTCATTTTGTAAAAAAAAACTACATCTTTAAACGACCGCTCAACAACTTACTTTTCAATCATATGTTCTTTTGAACGAATAACAAGATCACGAAACTGGAGTACATGGTTTAGATCTATTGGAGTCTGAACTTTTAAAATTTGAGATATTCGTTCAAGTATTTGTTTGATATCTTTCACAGAGGGTTCCATTAATGAGATTGGCAACGAGTCCTCAGAAGCAGAGATCGACACGGAATAATGAACTTTGCCTCGACAAAGAAACTGTTTCAAAAGATTGTGTATTTTGGATTCTGAACCTTCCAACATGGGAGGCAGAGTTCCACAAATATCTAAATATCTCCCATTTTGTGATCTTAAATCTACTGTCACCAGGGAATACTTTCCGAAAGATTGCGCTCTACTGAATCCCGTCATGCTTTGAACAAACATTTTCTCTTGATGAAAAGAATTCAAAGAATCTTGCATATGGAGTGCTTCTAGTGCCTGTTGGTGTAAGGTATTTGTTCTTGCTGCCAAGACACAACCTGAATAGGAAGAGATTGTTAAGGAATTCCCATTCCAATCAGTGATACATCCTCCGGCGTTTTCAATGATTGGAACAAGAGCCAAATAGTCCCAAGGCTTAAGATCCGCTTCTGCAACCAAATCAACAAAACCACTTGCCAACAAAGCATATGCATAACAGTCACAACCATACAATGTATATTGTACTCGTTTCGACAACCCTTTAAAGGCATCTAACATTTCATTATGAAACATATCTGGTGAAGTCGCATATAGTACACAATCTCTCAATTGATCTTGTGAACATGATTCTCTTTGTAAAGTATTCGATATAGGAGTATCGTTATAAAACGCACCATATCCTTTCGCACCAAACCATCTTTCTCTCAGTATAGGTTGATCGATAATTCCAAGAATAGGAATTCCTCCCTCTAAAAGGGCTATTAAAGTACCAAACGTTGGTTTACCAGTCATAAATGCTTTCGTTCCGTCAATCGGGTCAAGAACCCAAGTATAATCCGAACAAGTTTCGTTAGATAACGAGCCAAGAGATTCTTGTCCTTCCTCCTCACCTAAAATATTATGTTGTGGATAACTTTGCTTTAATAGAGTACGCAACGTTCGCTCAACTTCTTTATCCGCCAGAGTGACCGGGCTTTGATCAGATTTGACTAGGAATCTGTTGGTTTTCCTAAAATGTCTTCTTAATATAGACCCAGCAACATCAGCTAACTGAAAGGCAAGATCCACATAGTTCTTGGGGACTACTTCCGACATATACACGAACAAGTGATTACTGCTTTGAGAACTACAAATCCTTAGTCTTCGAGGCCTCCAGTGGTGAAAAGAATATCTACGAGTTCGAAAGGAAAGTTCAAAAAAGTTGTAGGACGCTCTAGTAGGTCGATTACGAAGAAAAGTCAAGTTGTCAGCATGAATAGACATACAGGGCTGACATGATGGAAATTTCCAAAGATATTCCACAAAGTGACTCCGAATCATTTTACTGTTAACAAAAAGATTCTGATCCAGCCGGTGATCGCTCATCATTCCACAAACGGACTTTATTGGTCGCTAAAATTCAAAATTACGTCTGTACATTTTCTTTCGATGCCAAAAACTCACAAACGGTGTGAGAACCTACACAAACTTGAAGAATTAAATAACTAAGACAAACTACGCTTGAAAAACTAAAAGGGGACAACGGCATCATCCTCTTCTTTTTCTCTATCCAAGGTTGAGGGGCAAGTATCGGATAGGTCACTTGTGACCACACTTGTAAAGGACTCGTTCACCTGGAAACCGAAGTCTTTCAGAGCTTCGACAATTTTTTCTTGTAACTTGGAGACTTGTCCTTTGCAACTTTCTAAGTCTTCTGGTTGAAGCAATAACACGTAGTCGCCGTTGTCGACCAAAGCTGCGACACAGGGCAACGCACAGCTAACGGCGGATCTTAGCTATGTATCGAGTCAGACATGGTAGCTAAAAATTGAAGAAAAACGAACCTTTGGTTCCATTTCATCTCTATGAATATTGAAAAGGGGAACACCTAGCCAACCTGTCTTTTGGAGTATTGTCCACTCCGGTTTTACTTTTCTTGGACCGTGGGTAATATCACAAGCAGCACAGTGACCTTTTCCTAACCACTTTCGAAGCAGGTAGAGTAGCTCTCCCGCAACTGTCCCGTCTGCGTCATATACTATATACAAAGCTTCGAGTGATACAATCTTGCGTTCTACTTCCATAGGCTTCTCTATTTCCTTCCAGACTTGCTTTCTTGAACACAAGGTCATTTGTTTGGTGTGAATCAAAAAGCCACGAAAGGTAAAGTAGTCAGTGAATTGTAGAAGACTGGAACATAAGCAAATAAATAGCAACAATAAATTTGACAACTTTGGTGGGGTTGCACACTGCCCTTTATTTGGATTTCTGTGGTGGAGATCAACTGATGCCCAGCCATAAGATATTTCCATTTTGGCGCAAAATCCTTGATTCATTCAAAACCCGGAAGATACTTCTGTTATTATTGACAGGATGATAAGGAAGTTAACTCAACATTCAGTAATGAAAGTTTTGCAGATCTATTGCGTAATTGGCTAGCGAAAAAGTTCTCTTTTTAGCTTGGTTCGATAAAGGCTTTATAAGTAAAGTTTTTGTTGCAAAGCCCTTTTTCTCGATGACCACTGTGATACCAAAAGCAATGCATAGAAGAAATAAAAAAATAGGTTGCCTTATTTGCACACTCTTTTTCGTTGTGAAGCGATTATTTGTCTAATTTCGATTTGATTCTTTCTAGTTTTATACTTTGTTGTTGGTATACTATAGCGACAACTTTGTTAAATTTCAAAAAATTGAAGGTTGCAAATGTGATGCTACACTTCATAGTTATAAACAGTTTCATGGTTCCTTGTTCATCATGTTCCAACAAACTGTATAGGAAATTGTCCAAAACAGATTGTTAATTGTTGCAACTGTTGTTTGTGAAAGAGCTATGCCTTGGTTAGCCGCGATCAGGATGGCTATCGAAAAACCAAGGTGAAACCTTGGTAGAGGAAACAAAGGAAACGACTTTCCAATAGCTACAGCGCTGAAAACTTGAAGTTGAAATAACCGGGAACTCAGGAAGATTTGAACACGATAGGAAAGATTTGAACCATCGAAGCGTTTGTACTCTGGAACTGCCTTTCGAGTTAGCTCGAATTTGACCGAGTTTCCAGGTGTCCAAGAAGCTGGAACAGAAACAGTTAATATTTTGAAAAGCCTCACGAGGCGACCGTCAAACGGGAACTTTTACGAGACCTTTCTACGGTTGGAAACTGTGTTACAAGGTACTTCTAGTGACAGTGAAAGAAAAGTTGAGAATATTTTAAACACATTGATGACAGCTGCGTCTCGACTTTGGGGAGATCAATCTATAAAATTGTTGAAGAGAACGTGAAGACTGGGTTAGCGCTCTGGAGAAGTGAACCTCTGTATTACTGATTAAACTGTGTGTAAAGATCAGATCACACATTACAAATTTAGAAGTACTAGATGAAAAGACAAGTTATTTGAAACTATTCTAGCCTTTCTCAAGTCAACCACAAGTGTTGTGAAAATTCTGTTGGAAAGGGAATAGCAGCAACCAAAAGTGCGTCTTCATGCGAATCGAATTGAATCGAATTGGAAGGCCCGCCTTAAAATTGGCCGTTTGAAACGGATTCCGCAATGGAAGTCTTTCCTTGTTTGGAAAGAGAAGGAAGAAGTAGTTCGAGTCCTTCGGATAACAACCATAATAGTACTTCCAAGACCGATACACTGAAAGTTTATGTTAGAGTGCGACCATTAAATGTTAGGGAGCGTGAAGTGGTAAGATCGACTAGTCTGTCATGGCAGATATATGGAAATCAAATAACGCAGTGCCACGCTGGTAAACCGTTGACCTATTGTTCTTATGCTTTTGACAGAATATTTACACCTGAAGATAACAACAAAATTGTTTTCGAAGAAGCTGCTAGTTCAGTGGTTGACTCGGTAATCGATGGTTATAATGGTACCATATTTGCTTACGGACAAACTTCATCTGGAAAGACACATACAATGCTAGGTACACCTGAAGATAAAGGAATTATTCCGCTTTCCATTTATCAAGTTTTTGGACGCCTCGAAAGGATAGAAGATAGGGAATTCCTGCTAAGAGTATCCTACATTGAAATATACAATGAAAATATTCGAGATTTGTTAGCACCACATAATGAAAATCTCAAAGTACACGAAGATTTCAATGGAAGGGTGTTCGTCGATGCAAAGGAGGAAGTTGTTGATACTCCTGAGACAGTTCTTGAGATAATGAAGAAGGGAGAAAGCAATAGGACCATAGGTTCGACCAACATGAATGAACATTCTTCACGTTCACATACGATATTTACTGTCTTTATTGAGTCTCGTGAAAAGAATAGAGACATTGAAAGCGATGGACTTTCCGTGAGAGCGAGCACGTTGACTTTAGTTGATTTAGCTGGTTCTGAGCGTGTTTCCCAAACAGGTGCTGAGGGATCAAGGCTGAAGGAAGGCATGCATATAAACAAGAGCCTACTCACGTTAGGGACTGTCATTAATAAGCTATGTGAAGGAGTTAATAGTCATATTCCTTATCGAGATTCCAAGCTTACTAGAATCTTACAGCCTGCATTGGGTGGTAACTCAAAGACAACTGTTATTTGTGCAGTCACTCCTGCTGCTATGCATATAGAGGAAACTCATTCAACGTTGAAATTTGCGAGTAGAGCAAAGAAGGTAAAGATTAATGCGTATTGCAATGAAATTTTAGATGACAAGGCTATGTTGTCGAACTATCGTAAGGAAATAGAAATGTTGCGTAATCAGCTGACGGAACTGCAACAAGATCGTCAAGGAGGAGAAAAATCTTTACCTTATGAAAGTGGTCAAGAGATTATTCGAGAAAATGTTGACAGTGAACCAACACTCTCAGAGATAGATTTTTCTGCTCCCCGAAAGAGGATGTATGATGGTTATATCAACGATGAACACTTGTCAAAATTGCAAAAACTCTCAACTCACCATTGCGTTATCTCGACAGAATCTCCTCGCAAGCGGACAGTCGTTTCTTTCGTGCATGCATCATTTGACACATTCGACTACATGGAAAGTTATTTGGTGTCTCTAGAAAACACTCTCAAAGAAGAAGAAAACGAAATACAATGTTTAAAGAGTCAACTTATGCAAGTAACAAACAACAACGAGTTGTTAGAAATGGAGAATGCTTCTTATAGAAAGCGTTACACTGAGTTATACAGTCAACATTGTTTTCGAGTGTCGCAAGATGTCGTTACGGATTTAATGAACAACGTCGTGCAAAATGAGTTGGAAAGATGTTCTGAATTGAAGTGCAAACAGTGGGAGCAACATAATAGAAAACAAGATGAAAAGTTGTTCGAATTGTTTCAGCAGAAAGAAGAGTTGGAGAACAGAATCAACGCTTTGGAAGCTGATTTGTCCAAGAAAACATCACAGTTAGAAACATATCACACGGCTATGCTTCCCAATGGGAATCAGTCTATTTTAAAGGAAAATGACTCCTTGAAACAAAAAGTTACGGAATTGGAGTCAAAATGTCGCTCTTCCAAGGTTCTTTGTTCGCAAGCAACATCAGAGAAACAGCAACTGGAAAGAGAGTTGAAAGTTTTGCAAAAACAGTTGCGAAAGCTAGAAGCGGAGAATGTGAAATTGAAGGAATCTTCTTCGAAACAAAAGGAAAATTCATCGCAAGTGAACAATTTGGAAAATAAGCTGGAAGACTTGACGAAAGATAGAGAGAAAACTATGGAAGAATTGCAAACTCTTGAAAAGGAAAAGAATGAATTTATGCTTGAGAATAAGACGTTGTTAATGAAACTAGAAGAAGCAAGAGAACGAGTTGAGAATTTTCGGAGCGATTTGGAACAGAGTAGAGAAGAGTCATCTAAGGTCGCTGCTCAAAACGAGTTGCTTCAACAAGAAAATGAACAGATGCGACACCAGATAGTGTCTTTGAATGACAACCTTGAAGAAATTTCTGCAATTAAGAAGAGCTTATCTAGAAATGTGGAAGAACTGGAACAAAGAGTACATGTACTAGAGAGTTCCTATAATGAGTTACAAAGTCGTCGTGAAGAAGAGCAGAGAGAATTTGAGGAAGAGCGAAACAGCAACTATGAGCAACTAACGGAAGCACATTTACAGGTATGGATTATTTTTTATTGATCTTTTTTTGTAAATATTTTGGAATAGCTGGAGCAATCGAAAGTTGCAATAGAGCAGTTACAAGCGTCGCTCAGCGATGAACAGAAAAAATCTCAAAGCTACTATTCCGAGTTAGAGGAGGTCCGAGAAAAATACGTAGAAGATACGGAACACTGGAAAGAGTTGTCAGAACATAAGGATTCTGAATTCGAGAGAATTTCGGTTCTTTATTCGGAGTTACTGACCAGTTTGGAGTCGGTGGACAGTGAACGACGTCAACTGGAAAGAGATGTGAATGACTGTTCGCATACTATCCTATTGATAAAGGAGCGCTTGGAACTTGTTTGGAAGGAGAAGCAACAGTTATCGATGGAACTGGATTTGTCTAAAGAGTTGCGCGATAATTATAAGCCAATCTGTAAAACTTCGATCCCCTCGCTCAGTATCAACCCTTCCACAGTCATAAGTTTGCTTCCAGTCGAAGGTGTGTAAAAAATTTTGTTCTCGTTTCAACGTTCTTCGTTTAACACTAGTTGCAGGAGATGACCCGAATTCTTTGTGGAAGCAAGAATTCGAAAAAACGAACCAAGAACTAGCAAAGTTTTATAAGGAGAAGAAGAAGTTGTTGGAGACGATCCATCAAAGAGATCAAAAAATCGAACAACTGGAAAATTCTTACCGGGTACGAAGAATGTATATGCTGTTATGCGTAGATTGGTTAATTGCTTTTTAGAATCTCGTGGAAGATAACGGCGTGATAGGCAAGTTGAAGCACAAATTGGAGCGAAGAGATGCTGACTTGAAACGAGTCAATGAAGAACTTCGTAAAGTAGAAGAGTTGGCTGTTGCTGCGTGTAAAGGCTCCGGCTTTGAAGATGGTCGCCAATTGGTTCGTTTACAAGCAGACAATCATGCTTTGCAAGATCAAGTAACTAGTCTTAACAGACAAATTGAGAATCTGCAAAATGTGAGAATTGACGTTTGGAAATTTTTTGTAATTCATATGAATTTTTTAGGAACGACAGCAATTGCTAGAAGAGTCTAGTAGACTCCGAAAGGAAATCAAAAAACGAGACCTTCATCGTATTGAATTGGAAGAAAAATTTTGTTTATGGAAGCAACAGTTATATCAAGATGATCAAAACGGGAGAACAAAAAGGAAACCGCCTCGTCCTCCACTTCGGGTTATTCCAAACGAAACTCAATAAAGAATCTTCTGGTTTCACTGCTTGTTGTTGGGAGTTGTGGTTACGTATACAATTCACGCACATATAGATAAAGTTTTTCTCAAGGATGATACAGCTTATTCTCTCCATTCCAACCAGACCAAACGGGTCCGAAGTCTTGAGGAGCTAATTCGGCTTCATAGGTCTTTCTGGAACGTTTCCTTTCAAGGCCGAACCAAGAGGGTGCTGAAGAGATGTTAGCTTGGTCAATTTCTGAACAGTTCTTGTCAGCAGCACTTGGTTGTTCTACGTGGATATGAGTATCTACGTTGCCGTCCGATCTTCTATCCCCAAAACGAAATTTCAAGTAGTTCGCATTTACCTCGCTTGATCCCATTTGGTCGCTCAGTTGATAACAGAAGCTAACAAGTTCCTCCAAAGAGACTGTTTGTTTACCTGTTGAAGCTTGTTCTCCAACCTAGAAAATACTAATTATGGGATAGAAGAAGCATTCAAAACTGATTGTTACCCAAGAAAGTACACTTTCGAGAGCATATTGAATTCCTAAGTTTTTTGCTCTCTTTTCAACATTAAGTGAGTTTCGGTATAAGTTTGTCAAGCAGTTGGCTGCTGCTTTGAAGTTTTCCAAAAGCAGTTCTTGTTCACTGTCTTGACTACTCAACAACTCCTGAGGCGGCATATCACCACCACAACAACTAATCGTTTCCCTCACCACCAACAAAAAATATCCAAATAACAATCCCAAAGATC
>NW_005178431.1:27419-28301 GCF_000341285.1 Galdieria sulphuraria
TATATTTCTTCTCCTACCCAAACCTTATCACCACTAACTGCACCTTTTTGCTCCAGAGCACTGGTGGTGCCCGTAGCATCCAAAATACGTTGAAAACGTTCCACAGCTTCATAATACTTCCAGTTTGTCATCTCTGCAGCCAGCAGTATCTTTGTCCCATATACACGCCATTCTCCGACCCCGATTCCTTCCACTCTTACAGGTTCCTCCTCTCTTCTAGTTATTTCGTTTGCACCTTGTCTTGTGCTGCTGTGCGAATAATTTTCTAGTCTCTTTTCTAAAGTACGTAATAAAACAAAGGTCTTCTGTAATAAAAGTTGGACATTTTCTCCAGTGACGGCACTAATAGATATTATTCGACAATGACCACTTCGTTCTTTCAAGTTCTTTTCCAGTTCTAGAGTCTGGTTCCGAACATGGGAAAGATCTACCTTATTGAGAACGATGACTTCAGGCTTATCTATAAGGGCAGGATTAAATAAAGTAAGTTCCTGTCGGATAGCATCATAGTCGCCTAAAGGGTCCTGCGAATCTCCATTCACAACGTGAACAAGTAAACGACAGCGTTCCACATGTCTCAAGAAACTAACCCCCAAACCAACACCTTTATGGGCACCTTCCAAAAGTCCCGGAATATCTGCGATTACAAAATTGTCACCTGTATCAAGCTCGACAACTCCAAGATTGGGAACAATTGTGGTAAAAGGATAGTCCGCTATTTTTGGTTTCGCGTTGGTACAGCGCGCTAACAAAGTTGACTTACCGGCGTTAGGAACACCAACCAAACCCACATCTGCTACAAGTTTCAGCTCCAATTGTATGCTACGGCTCTCTCCTTTAGCTCCTTTCTCAGCAAAAAAAGGAGCCTTATTCCTTTCTGTT
>NW_005178431.1:28487-38453 GCF_000341285.1 Galdieria sulphuraria
CGTCACTAATTTCAAGTCTTTGCATTTTTTCCGTGACAATTCTTTCCCAGCCATTCTTCCCCGTAGAAGCTTCAAAATGAACATGATTTCGATATCTCGCCAAAGTTTTGTCTCCATTACTAGCTACAAGAAAAATGTGACCGCCACGACCGCCGTTTCCACCAGCTGGACCTCCCCTCGGTACACTCTTTTCCCTTCGAAAAGCCACACAACCATTACCGCCATTTCCACCTTTCACAAATATTCGACAACGATCAAGAAACCGCCACTCCACATCGTTAGTCTCAAGCTTTTCTTCTTCTTCCACGGCATCTCCTCTTAAAACAAAACTATTCGGAAGGATTTCTCTCAAAGACAGTTCGGGTTGCTCCTTCCTCTCAGTGAAACTCTGCCTATGGCAACAAACAACATATAGTCTTTGTTCTTTATCAGTATAACGACAAATATAACGCTGCTTCTGCAATTTGATTCCAATCTTTTTGTCTTTCAACTCATTCTTCTTGTGGAAACGAGTCTTCCATACCACGGCAAGTGACAAGAACGCAATTGTCATTTCTCAGATTGCGCAATGACGTCACCGCGTGAGTCGTTGTTCAGTGACTAGTTCAAGGTTTAGGAATAGAAACCAGTAACTATCAAAGAAAATGGTTGTGTGCAAATATTTTCTTCGAGGGAACTGCAAGTTCGGTAGAAACTGTAAGAACGAACATCCAATGCAGAATTCTTCCCAAGGCAGTTTTGGTTTTTCGAAAAAGGGACCAGGAGAATGGAGTGATCCTTTTCAAGCAAGAAAAGTGCAGTCGCCTTTTTCAAATAGTTTTGGAAACTTTAAAAGTAAGGACTATGTTGGACAAGGAATGAGTCAAGACCCTTTTCGTTCGTCTTCCAAAGCTTCTGGCAATGGTTTCTACCGCCATCAACGAAGCAACGTAGCTATGGACGTTTCTTCTTTTAACGAAGACGCAAGAGGTCGTGGCAGAGTGACTTATCAGAGGGGTAGAGGAAGAGCCAGCTATCAAGAGCATGCTTTGCAGAATAGTGGTAATTGGACAAAAGAGGCGGATAATGATTGGATGGAAGTGTCGTGGCCTTTCACTTGTTATGGTATAGAGGAAAATCCGAATATATTGGATGGTGACATTTCTTTCGAAGAATTGAGGACAGAAGCATATGCTGCTGCGTTGCAAGGAATTGGCTTGAATGAGATTGTGCAAAGAGAGAGAGACCTTGCAACAGAATATAGAAATAGGCATCCGTCACAATTTTCCAAGACAGCGAATCCAAATATTGCAACTGGAATTGTTCCAAAAGATCCTTTTGGAAGGACAACAACTGAAAACCCAAATAGCCATCCATTTCAAACCAGTAATACTTTTGGTTCCCATTTGAACAGTCAAGGCGGTATGTCAATATTTTCTGTTCCGAATTCTTCTGGTAGTGGATATTCAAACTTGTTTCAGGATTTTCCTCAAACCAATGAAAACGCGAATGTGAGTTCACAGACTGAAAAGTCAAACAATTTAGCCGACACTTCATTAGAATTGAAACAACCGAGTCTTCCAACTTTTATCGATAGCACTCATCAGATAACTTCAAACAATATTTCTTCGGTAGAGAAAAGTGATACAAAACTGAGTCAAGAAGATATGCAATATTATCGTGCCTCCTTATTTCAATTAGGTAATGTACCAGAAAGAGCCCCTTCCAAAGAATTGATTTGAGCAACTCATTTTGAAGTAACTGTTACGTATCAGTTGTACAGCTTTGACTCAGTGGTATATTTAGGGTTTCTCTATAAATTCATCCATTTTTATTTCCATCCGTATCATCCATCTTTAAAACCCGCATAGTTTTCGTTATCCTCTTCCATTCACTATATGCGAACCCACTGTTCCCCAAATAATAACTTTTACAAAAAGGAATCGACACAACTAACACATCTCTTCCAATATTCCAAATACCGAAGTGTATTCATATACAAGTGTTTCATCTCGTAACTCATTTGATGCTATTTCCTTACCACCAAAAACTCCAACTAAAGGCACTAGAAAAAAAAATAGTAAGCTAAATGTGGTCTCCACTATGACAAACTAACCATTCATAAATGAATGAAACAATGTAGACTCATAATTAGGAATCCGATAAAACTCCATTCCCTTTGTATGAGATAAAAATGCAATACCAGCAGTAGCGAAGGGACCAGAGCCTTCAATATTACTCGTCAACTGTTGTCGTTTAAATGACTCAAATAAATGACCAGCTTGTTGTACTGCAAAGTCATAATCACGAATGAAGAATCCTACTCGTTGTCCTACATAGACTGCCTCTGAGGTCTTTAACGATCCATTGATATGGAAAGGCTCCTCAATCTTTCGAACGATATAATTTCTCCATGAATCTATATCACCATCTGAGGATTGATTCAAACCAAGGAAAACATTTCCACCAGCCAACTCTTTATCTTTCGGTGAAAGACGATCCACATATTGTTGAAGCATCCGTTCTACCGAACCGAAAACATTGGGTGACGAATCTTGGCTCAATTCTATAATACACTGCTTATCACATTTACGAATAACCATGTTAGGACCTATCTGGCGATAACTAGGAATAGTTATCACATCCATGCGAACCTTTCCAGCCAAAGCAATTCCCACAACTCCTTCTTCATGAATAGGCATATTCTCAAAAGCCAAAGTAGAATAGATTAACTGTACTCTTTCATTCAAGCTTCTACTACAGGCAACCGTACCCACTTTACTACACTGAGGATAAACAAAATCCAGACCTTGCAATAAGTTATGCAAATAGCCTTGTTGACAAAAGTGGGGCTCGGATAGTAAAATCATCGCACGAATATCTTCTGGAGCGACACCGCTACGGTTTCCTCTGTTTACCAGGTCTAACCAACGATCCGGTCCACTATCCAGATCGGGAATCTGACTAGCATCAATATGAAAAGGGATGAGCTCAACGTCAGGAAGAGATGCCAGTAAAAGACTAACAGCTGGAGCTCCTTCAACTTCTTCAGGCTCCCCTCTAACATCGTGGCCAACCATTCCACTTGAAGTACAACCCACAATCACTTGCAAACTCGGAATAATACCACGAAGGTGTGGAATCATAGCTTCGAGGTCACCTCTTGAAAGGATTCCCAAACGCTTGGAAGTATATCGCGAACTGACAAACAACAAGGCAAGATCGACAGTTCTTCCATTTGGAAACTTGGACTATGTCATCAATCGTCAACAACAGTATGAGTATTCTTTCCTCTTTGTTACTTACGATCGCTCTTGCAATTACGTCTGCAAGTGCTTGGGTCAAATCAGCCTTTACGGAAACAGCTGAAGACCATATAAAAGAGTTACTTCTCTCTGTTTGTGCAGAAACACGAAAGTTTTCTGAATTAGGAGCTGAGCAACAACGCAACGAGAAACGATGTCCAGTTGCTAAATTCCGAGGTGCTCCAAGTTGGACTCTTTGGTTTCCACTCAAAGTACGGCTACCGAAACACACTCTTTTTCTTTCAATAGATTTCACCCTCCAAGTGATTTCCGTCTTCGGTTGTTTATATCGAATATAATACAAAGAAGACGTGAAGAATCCCAAGCAGTTGAAAGTACTATAACCATCATCATATGTTACCATTACTGATAAATTGTATTTTATTACATCTTACAAATTGTAGACTAGTCTCATGACATTCTAAGGAATTGTCCATCCTCCCAAATATTCTACTTTTACATCAACTAACATTCAAATACAAACTGTAGATAGCAGAAAGAAACTCAACTTCACTAGATGCATCTATGTAAAATGCCGTGCAATGTTTTTTCGATAGCTTTTGCAGTTTCTTCTAAATGATAGCCACCTTCCAATCCAAATACTATTCTTTCATGACCAAAGGAAGACATTACTATTCGAGTCATTTCAAAGTAGTCGTCAGGTACGAGACATAAGCCACCCAAAGGGTCCATTTTTAACGCATCATATCCAGCAGACACAAAGACAATGTCCGGTTTATGTTGTGATAAGAAAGGAATAGCTTCTTCTTCTAGTCGTTTTACAAACTCAGACCCATCAGCACCTGCCTCAAAAGCAATATTCAGCAAGTTTCCAAGTGGACCTCTTTCACTTGGAGCTCCAGTCATGGGATAAAATGGAAACTGATGCAAGGAAACAAACCTAACTCGTTCATCCCTTTGAAAACAAGAAGCAGTTCCATTTCCGTGGTGTACGTCCCAGTCAAGAATACTTACTCGGCTAACACCGAGTTCCTCCATAGCATACTTTGCTGCAATGGCAAGATTTGAAAAAATACAGAATCCCATTCCAGTAAAGGGAGTGGCATGGTGACCAGGAGGTCGCGCAAGTACAAAAGAAGGCTGAGAATATTCAAAGCTATATTGGGTAGCCTTTAGCCAAGCTCTAACAGCCAACCTGCTTACTTCCAACGACTTGTCACAAAGATAAGTGTCTGCATCGAGAGACTTTGCTCCCTGGTTAATCCACCTTTCCAAATCTTCCAAATATCCTACAGAATGGATACTCAAAATCCTTTTCTTCAACCAAGTGTCATCGCAGGGTTCATCTTCAAAAGGCAACAACTGCAAACTCGAAAATATGGGGGAGCTTTCTAAATGTCGCATAGTCGTTGTAACTCTCCCTGGACACTCTGGATGTCTTGTTCCATTAGGAGGTTGGTGAAGTTGAAACTGATCAGAATATAAGACAGCAACCTTCTCAACGGAAGGTAAGTTTGACTGACAGTTGAAGGTGGAAAAGTTTTTTGGACGGACAACCAACTCACAACGATAGCACTTCAATGACTGTAGTACAATTCGGTTCCTTTTCAAAAGTCTAAACATTGGACTACTAAGAGGAACAAATAGAAACATGGTGGCTCAATTGCCCAATTCAACAACTATGTGAATGGAACAACTTTCTCAGGAAATATCATTCAAACAAAAACGCGTTTGAAACTCGAAGATATTCTGTCTCACTTTTGTTACCCCTCTATAATAAACAATACTTGGGTTGAAAATAAAACACTTGTGTTTACTTGAATATACAAACAAATAATATCTTACAAATTTTCATAGTTCCCTTTGGCAGCTTCCATACAAGCGTGATATTTCCTTATCGCTTCTTCACACATACTTTGTTGATAGTCGTTCTTCTCCAAACAGTCCTGGATGTTGCATGCAAGTTTCTGACATTTGTTCTGTGCTTCATTTTCAACTAAAAAACTGTTAAAAAACTAGTATAGCAAGTACTAGTGTAATACCTTTATCTGGTTCTCTTTCTTCCGGACTCTTTCTAAACCAATTCATAAACAAAAACATGGGAAGCATACTACCAAGCATTCCCCCAAAAAGCGAGGAAGTCAAACTAGGTTTAGAAGTGGGAGTCATTCCTGGGGTAGTCTGGTTTGCTTTATCCTTTTGACCCCCAGTGTTACTACTATTATTTTTCACGACAGGTTTTGCCAAGGAAGAAGCGCCACGAGAAGACTGTTTTGTACTTGAACCAGACCTTTCTTCTTTTCTTCTTGCGAAAAGAGGAGCTTTTGACCTTAAAGGAGTTCTTCTTGAAGCAGCGCCACCACCACCGCCTCTTCTTGCCATTCTCAAAAATTGATTGTCCCACAACTACTTCAACACAGTTCGTGATAATTGTCAAATATCGTAAGCATATAATTCATTGTGAGAATATATTCTTTATCAATCATCATCCAAAGTTTCCTATGTTATCATAATAAAAAAAATAGACTTTTCACATCAATACTTGGTTTCTTCACGAACGAAAGTCAATGAAGGTCACTTTGTCGCTCTCGTTCAAGCTTCCGTTGTTGTTTCCTACTGCGAATCTTATAGAAGCCTTCCTTTGGCTTTAGCGAAGATTCTGCAACTCTCAATGGGGCTCTCTTTTTCACGTTCGCAAAACTCTTTTTGCTTGTATTTCTCGCACCCACAAGTATAAACCCGTCTTCGTCTGGAACGGTTTGCCTATACTTCAATTCCTGTTCTTCCTTTTCACGTTTCTCACGGTGCCGAAATAAAACCTCGTCCACATGTTGTGCTAACATACGGGGATTACAACGCCACTTTTGGTACTCTTTCAACTTCCCAGTAATAACATCTTCGACTTTTTCGTCAGCCAAACATGCCGAAAAATCTAATGGAGCTCTCAAAACTAGTTCAATACTATTCTCATCCGAAAAAAACACAGATGCATGCTTAGAATATCCTTCACTTTCAGGCAAACTTCCGAATACTGTACGATTTACTTTCCCATACTGTTCCAAAACACTTGTCAGCTGTCGCTCCGTCACAAAAAAAGGCAGATTCGCGATAAATAAAAAAGAGGTTTCCAAACCGGTGAGAGATTCATCAAGCTTACGACGTTGTTTCTTCAAATAGATCCAACGAAAAACTTCACAAGTTGAATCTTCTGTCTTCTTCAAAGGTATTGCAACAGCTCGAAAACCCTGTAAAAGACTCCTTGTTGCTTCATCATCTTCCAAATGTTCCATCTCATTTTCAAAGAATGATGGAAGACGATGATGAGAAGCCCTTGAGTCCAAGTTATGGAAACATTACTGTTTATAAAGGAGACTTGAAGTTGTTGGATGTTCCCAATTGGATAAACGATAGAATTATCTCATTCTATGCAGAATATCTGAACAACCAACGTACCAAGGATAAGGAACGAGAAAGTGATACAAACCGTAAAGTGTTTTGTGTGGATCCCTCCTTGGTCTTTTGGTTATTATACTGTAGTGGTTGGTTTTTTGCTATCCTTTACTTTATGCAATTCAATCAGAAACTTTCCTTGTTTCTGCTATTAGATTGGAAAGATTGTAAGGAAGCTTCGAAGAACATTACTTGGAAAGAAAGCGATTATATTTTGTTCCCGATGAGCGATAGTGACTCATTGTATAGTCCTAATACTCCTTTGACTGGTTCGCACTGGTTTGTTTGACTATTATCAAATTACAGAAACGCGAGTGAGCTTGTTCTCTAGGACACTTTTGGCTTTTATTCCTAGCAAAAAGCACTTCATGGAATATGATTCATTACATAAGGCACCTTCCAAAAATGCCAAAGCTTTCGCGGATAAACTGTTAACGCTATTAGACCTGGATTCTAATACTTGTACATATTCTGTGGAAACCGTTCCAACACAAACCAATAATTATGACTGTGGTATTTACGTTTTACAAATCATGGTAAGGCACAAACTTTTCAGTTGAAAACTTATTTCGAAGACCTCATTGTCTCTCAGGAACTCTTCGTACAATTCTCTGGTCCTCCATCTACTTCGTGTTTGTATCGAAGCCTAAGTTCTAACCAACTCCTTGAAAAAAGAAAAGAAATCAAGCAACTCATTTGTAATACTTTCAACCTGAAATAATCTCGTACCCCTTCGTAATCCAACGCTAGTTGAGTAGTGACTCGATTGAAGTTTGTTTTGGTTTGTCTTCTTGCATTTCATTATCTATGTATCTTTGTTGTTGTTCATAATGAGAAACATAATTCACCATTGGTTCCGAACTCAAGGTTGTCATAACGCCGGTGGAAGAAGACGCTCGTTCAAAAAAAGGAATATCCGAAGGATCTCTAGTTTCAGCTGTGATATCCAAAGCTTCTCCTTCAGGGACTTGAAACATTCCCCGTGCGGCTTGCCTCTGTTCCCATTTCGCTTCCTTTTTCCTTGACTGTTGTTCTTTATATTCTAATATACTACCAATCAGTGTGCCAGAACAGAGTTCACAGAACTGTTCTTACCCTGTAAAAACTGTTTCAAAGGGTCTACAAAGTCTCCAAAATCCACTTCAACAAGCGCAGTAAAGATATCTTCTACGGACAGTGTGGAACGCTTCCGTTCTTTCATAACTTCCGTAGCTCTATATACATACACTGGGTTCAACTTGTTGTTCGTGTTTTCTCGAGAAACTTACATAGCCGTTAAATATGTTATCCACACCGTAGAAGAAGCAGAGCAAGCTAGTAAAGCATCCTTTTCAATAGGAACCTGACGGTGATATCTTTCTAAACTATTCTTTATTATTCTCTTGACTACAGACGACGGTAACTTGAATTCTTCTTCAAACGAGGAAACTGGCGGCATGAGACCGAAAACAAATACCAATTACCCAATTTGGTAAAGATTCTAAATAAGGCATCATCTGGGAATGCGCGCCAAAATGAGTACTTGTCAAATCCATAGCAATAGCATCCTTGTTTGTTGAATATAGTCTTACTGTAAATTTTCGTGAATCATGAGCACCAATATGTCTTATGTATACAGTTCCATCTTCAAGAGGTTGTGGAAGTCTATCTTCCAGAGACCATTTGTACAAAGACGCATTCCAACGAATACTTCCCCAATGTGCTTGAAGAAAGGAAAACTCTAGCAACAACTCACGACCCTGTTCATTGGTCACTTGTTCCAAAACCTTAACTGACGGCTTCGGTACATCATGGTCGCTGACAGAATCTTCCACAAACACTCCATGACAAGTCTTTCCCAAAGGTTCAATATTTTCCCAAGGACCATGAGAAAACCAACCCCATCGGAAACTATTCGAATCTTTTGCATTTTCTACCAAAACATCCGAGTAGGAAGCATCAACTATATCTCTACGATCCATGGAGGATATAAACAAGGCATTTTTGACTCTTTGTTTTTCAGATATCATCATATGGTGATAAATGACACGTTTGGGAGCATTCATCCCATCATATGGATGAAAGACACCCAACAACAATGCAAGCATGCTCGATAAAGTCACAAAAATAGAGAGGTAATAACAATAATTCCGGAACTTTGGATACTTTGACCATGTTGGTGTAAGCGGAATGAGAATACACGGAATCCAAACAAGTGCTACAAAAATGGAAGCCACAATATCTCCCATAACATCTACTCCTGCTCTTCCCATGATGGGAAGGAAGACATTCGCTGCCAACCAAAAAACGGGTCCTTTCAAAAGAGCAATCGGAATATAAAGGCACACAAAACGACTACTCCAACGTAAAGACAATTGCATCGCCAAACAACCACCTATAACTGACCATGCATAAAGATACACAGAGGAAAGACGGAAATAGAGTAAGCATGACAAAATAATCCATTCCATGAAAATATGCACGACTATAAATGCTTCGCTTTGTCTTTGCCTGGTCAACTTGGAAATAACAGACAAATATTCCTCTTCTTCTTTATCTTTCTTCAACTTGTTAGCAGCAACTGTCATTTCACTTCGGTTATTCAGTAGATATAAAAAAACACAAGTCATCAATGGTGCAAAAATGAAATAGGCTACCGAGTTTCGATGATACCAAACCATTGCTCTGGTATAGGAAACACTTAGCAAATAGCCTAGAAATAAGGCAGCCGTAAATGCAACGAAAATACTTATCCAGATGTTCAATAAACAGTGAAAAAAGATGTCCCAACCGATGTAGCTTTGGACGGTTCTTATGCAAAGACATATACTTATCAACCAAACTAACCAAAACATAATATTCCCCATATACTCTGAATAGATAAAGGTATAGAGACCCAATAAGTCATGAAAAATTACTCTCTACTCATCAACATATTCACAGAAAATTGACATCATCAGACGATTATTCCTGTATCAAAAAAAATACACTCACTTCATTTTGCATCTTTATATCATTTTGTGCATCATCAATTACATTGCTTTTTACTGCCAACTCCAACAACAAACTATAAGCTGTTTCACCCATATGCTGTAAAGTCTCCAGTGTAACTCTATCTGTTGCGTCACGAGGTGTATGATAAGTCTATATTTCCCTTTAGCATCGACTAATTAAAAGGGACTGACAACTCAACAGACCTGTCCATTCATATAATTTGCTAAGTCTATTCCTGGGATGTTACCTTCTTCCCAAAATACGCGAAAATCAGTCTCAGCAGGAACCAAATCAGACG
>NW_005178431.1:38473-145161 GCF_000341285.1 Galdieria sulphuraria
CAGGAACCAAATCAGCATCAAAGAAATCTTGAGAAACTGAAGAACCATGCGGACGTTTCACACTCTTTGCGAATACTCTCGTCAGCCAACCATTTTTGGGACCTGAACGAAACAATAAAGCCAGTCCACCAGAACCACTACTTTCCAAGTTAAGCAGCACTGCAATATCTTTAGCCCAACGATGTTGAGCAACAAAGCCATGTGCTCCATCCAACACAGGTTCTTCTGCACCATTAAATAGAAAAATAACAGGTCTATTCAACTTCAAAGACCCTGAAATGATATTATTCACGAGTTCCAACATGACACCACATCCTGCAGCGTCATCCGAAGCTCCAGGAGAACCTACAGCCGAATCCACATGACAATTCACCAAAACTGCATTTCTACTAGTTGGATACTGACAGATTCAACAGTAAGTTTTTCTTGCAATATAGCCCATGTTGCACTTACCATATACTTTGGCTGGATTCTCATGATAACATTTTCAATATCAGTATAAACAGTATGAAAGGTGAAATTACCCAGAGACTGAAGTTTTATTCGATAAGTACCATTGACAGTTTGTTTTTCAATCACTGCCTCCAAGTTATTTGCGACATCTGCTCCTTCCTTACGGTTCAAAATTTGCTCCAATTGATCCATGATATATCGTTGACCTTGTTCTAATCCTCTTGAACCAACAACTCTATAACCAATATCTGTAGCTAGTACTTTGACATGTGAAAGAGCTCGTTCACTGGAGAAAGTATGCTGAGGTGTGCTTTCTGCCAGTTTTGGCCTTGGACTATGAGATAAGCCCCAATATGCGATAGATATCAACGCCACCAAAAACAAGACGACTTTGAATACCTCGTCCTGAGTGCCGTGTTCAAAATCTTTTGACTCAAAACTCTTTCTTTCTGCTTCTTCACTTGTAGCCAATTTCACTGTAGTCTTCTTCCTCCTTCGAAGAAAGTTCCAATCGGCCATATTAGAAAAATTCCAGAATCCAATATCTTGTCCTGTCGACTATTGCTGACCTACCAACGTTTCTAGAGTAACAAAATATGAACGTTGTAAAGGGTGTTGGTACCGGCTTTATATGAATCATTTCGATAGTAACCTTGACATTATAGATACGCTTATCCCATGTCTTGTTCTAAGCTTCTCTTAGCATTACTGTCTATTATTTTTGAAGACACCCAGTCATACTAGAGGAGTCAAATTGCGCCGTGTCGCTAGTGCATAATAACTGCAATACAAAAATATAGTTTCAATGGATCACGTGTCGTTGAAATCTTCTATATCAGTCATTTCTCTAAGGACGAGTTTGACTAACATCAATTAGTGTGAGCGACAACATAACTCTCTATATACTAGACTTTCAACCTATTCCTTTATTTCTCTCTATCCTGGTCACTTACTAAAACGGCAATTTTCAAAAGAGACTATTGAAACCTCTCAAGGGCAACTCTTGAACCCATACACCAAAACACCAGAAGTCTATCTTCCTAGTCATTCCGTATCAACTAATGAATTTTTGTTCATATCCATTCTAATCTTACAAATGAGTTTGCATATTTCCCATGGATTTACTCAGGGAAATAAAGGTTGTAGACAATTAGCTACTCTATCAAAATAAAAACATTATATTCTGGATAGGATAAACTAAGTGGGTTGAAAATGACTTAAAGCTTCCATATATTTTTGCTCAGGAGTAAGAGATAAATGTTTACAAACTCTTTGATATTGCAGCAGACCGACACGTGTATAGTCACCTAATCTTCTTTTCATTTCTTCCAAGAGAAGGGGCGGTGCTGTGGAATTTTGGCTCCAACAACATGAAACAATCAAAGCTTCTATCAACTTGGCTGTCACTTCTAAACCTTGAAATTCCACTTGTCGAATAATGGCTTGTGGATCCTTTATAAACTCGAGGGCGTCATTGTCTTGTTGACGGACTGCTCCACAGGCCACTCGAACTTGTAACGTCAACAATTCGGTGGTGACAGGCACATCATGTTGTTTCATATCCTTCAAGACACGTTGGAATAGTTGAAAGTCTCCGGTTTTTGCAATTCCTCTTAAAGACCATTCATAAAACGAATAAACATGTTTTGATGATGCATTTGAACGACCAATCCTTAACAAGTGCATCAGAGTTTCTTCATTCTTACTATATCCTACTGAAAATAGCAAATTAACAAATAAGTTGACATCCAATTGCTGCTGCTTAGCCAAAGCTGTTTCAATTGTTTCAATGGCAAGATTCACTTCTCCACCTTGCGCATATGCAAAAGCTAATGCCGTTTGTATGGCGCCATTTTCTCTGCTAATGTTGGTCTTCTCTTCGTATTTGGAAAGGAATTCTAGTGCTTCCTTATAAAGACCTTGACGACCAAATGTTGCCACAACAAGAGCCACATGCACAGAGTCAATAAAGTTTAAGTCTCTTCTCATTTTATCCAAAATATCTACAGCAGAATGATGGTCTCGAGCAACAAATGCAGCTTGCATGATTTGTTCGTACATATGTTCAGATAAGATAAAGCCTTTGCTATATAAAGTATGGAACAGCACCAACAATTCCTTTGGCTTCCCACAACTAGCTACAAAATCGCAAGTAGCTTTAAGGTGATCATGGCTAAGAATGGAACGCGAAGATGTGCCAATGTAGTTTAAAGCAGAAATCAGGAATTGTATCCGATGAGGAATGTCGTTCCGGATAAGATATCCATAAAACTTTTCAAAGACAGAAGCTGTACGAAATATCCTAAAAGTTTGAATCAAACGCAGAGCAGTTTTTGGATCAGCATCTAAAGCTGATTCAAACCATAGCAAAACGTCAGTATGAGGAAAATTGGGGAAGGTGCGTAACTCATAAAATCGTAAATATAGATTAGCCACTTCCTCAGACTGACCAACTGAAGATAAATATCTTGCAATTTGACGAAAATTCTTTAAAGCAATGTGGTTCAATACCACATCATCTTTAACCAAATCCACAGCCTCGTTCCAGCGGCCGCTTTTGATGACTTCGTATATCGACTGATTTATTTCGTCTCTTTTTGCAGCTGAGAAAGCAAGTTTCTGCTTCCGAAACATAAGTTTAGAAGAAGAATTTTGTGTACCAACTTCCGATTCGTCCCCTTCTCTGTCTTCTGAAGAGCTTTCGGCACGTGCCAAAGTCGATGACATTAAGTTTCTTTTTGGAGCTGTGTATATTAGAAATGAACTCGGTTTCTTTAATAAGTTAATTGTGTCTGACGTCAAACTAAAAGCTTCCAGTTCTCTTGGACGACTATCTTTCACGTCGAATCTCGGTAAAACTCTGGACGACACCCAACAACAGCTAATCAGGTCGAAAACATTCTTGTTATAAGTTATCTTTGGAGAAGACAACCATAAAGAACGCGAAATAAGATATGAAGCCATAACTAAAAGGTTCAAGAAGAGGATACCGAGAGCAGCGGCTCCTTAACGAAACAAGCTGAAATCAATAATAGCAAATCAAGAAGAAGATTAAGATGTTATTGTAACCTTTTTCGAACGATTCCTAAGTAATCTACCATACCAGAACTTTCTAAAGTATTTTCTATTTCAAGTAAACCATTTTGAGATATAAAGATTCCTTTGGACTCCAAATATTGAAAAAATTCTTCTAAGTGTGAAATAACGTGACTTGGTTGCTTCAAACTCGAAAAGCTGACTTTGTCAGTTAGTGCAACATTGGATATCTCTTCTAAACTAATCATCTCTGCTGCCAATTGAATAAAAAGTTGAGCCATAAATGGAGAAACAGAGCAAAACTGGCTTTCTAAGAATTCCAAAAGTCTACGAGCACTTTCAAAATCCTTTCGTTCCTTTGCCCATTCCAATGCTAAACAATTAACTTCTTCAGTCAGCGTCTTCGAGCGTTGCAGCAAGGAAACCAAAAGACAAGGATTCAAAAAAGAACTGGTTTCACTTTGGGAAGACTTACAGAAGAAAAGCAACTTGCGAATCCATAAAGGTTGAATACGCTGGTTCAAAATACAAAGTCCATCTAAAAATCCATATAAAGCTTCCGAATCTTGTATATTGTCCACAATGATACCTAAGAGTTGCTCTTCTTTCATATACTTCAAAGACCATTCTTTGTTCTCCAACAGAAAAATCGCAATCTTCAGCATCGACTCGGATTTCTTCTTCTGTCTTTGTATAACTTGCTCATCTTCTACAAATATAATTTTGGCGCCACTATATTCAGAACAAAAGCTTAAAATTCTTTCAACCATAAAAGCGTCATTATTATCCACAAAAGGTTCCAAAAAGTTGGCAGGAATATTTAAAGTAATTCGCTCAGTTTGACAAAATTCCAACCATTGCAAAGCTGCATCTAAACGCTCTATATTTCTTAGTGTCTCAAGGACAGCGAAACCAAATTTGTCCTTTGTTCTTACATCTGCGACACTCAACACCTTGTATAATAAAGCACTACATCTTGCCTTGTCCCCAAGTAACCATAGGGCAGCCATACTATAAACATATACACAGGGTTTCAAGGCAGAACTTGTGAACATCGCCCAGTGGGGACATGTCGCATAGATATCATAAACTTTTTCCCACTGTCCAGAACACAATAGAACTTCCAAATAAACTTCAAGTTGCTCTGAACGTTCCTGAGTTTCTTCTTGTGCTTTTTTGTAAATAGAAGAACTTAATTGAGTTACTGTGGCGATGTTTTCAATCAGAAACGAAAAATACTTCTCAGGATCCGCCTTTTTAAGAGACAACACATCTCCGGTTTCTACTATCTTGTGTATACTTGGACCATAATAACCGAGCCTACTAGCTAAAGAAAACAGTGTCTCCTTGTCCTCCTTTGTTTTTATTTGCCATTCTCTCAACAATTTTCTGCCGTTAGTGGTGTCAGTTGCTGGCTTCCAGCGTAGTTTCTTGTCAGAAGGACTTGCATCTCTTACGGCATCTTGAGGCGTCACTGGAACTCTTTGTAAGGAATCTTCCGTTGTTTTACTTGCTGTTTCACAATTTGTATACAGTGTACGCAAGCTTTGTCTCTTAAGGCGACGAGAACCTGGTTCGTATAGCTGTTTCCATCGCAACTTGTTCCACATTGCCCAATAGAAAATACGTCATTATGGCTCACTAATATTTCTAGTGATTTTTCGTTACGAGTAGGGAACAATAAACAAGAGTTTATAATGAGCAGGGAATATGATAGATATCCTCATAAAACCTGGATTGAGTTGTACACTATTGTGCCAACATTCCTATCCTGTCAAAGCAAAGTTGTTCGTGTCAATAAGATTCCTTCTCAATGAAACTCAACAAATTGGCATTGTGTTGTTTCAAATTTGACCTTTTTGTTTAGACTCTTAGCATATCCATGTTATCTTTCAATCATCTCTAACAACCTGAGAAATGTCAATCATTATTATTGCTACCTGGAAACAAAACCCATAAATCCACTCTTCTACAACAATAGAAAGCCTGGAGGTACAGAAATGCATTCCTTTTATTGAGGAAATTTTATTTTGGTTACAATAAGAAGAGGTTGTTCAGTCTTTTTTGTTTGAATGGCAAGAGTGCATAATAGCTACAAGAAAAGATCCTTCAAGTAGAGGTTTTCATTTCTAAGTATAATTACAACAACATAAAACGATACACTTCAAATGTTTTCTTATGTTTCTTGATAGGATACAGAGCAGTTTCTTGAAGTTATCATTCCCATAACAACCAAAATACCAAAAGGATAACAGAAATGAACATTCATTTCATTTGGAAGAGTGTGCCTGGACGATTATGGAGGAAGAGCAAAACACAGCAAAGGGAACATCAAGTTCTGGCAACACAAAAGGTGTTGTTGAAGGTGAAACAACTTTAGCAAACCAACTGACTTTCAATCAATCACAAGAGACAGTTTCTACTGTTTCAAATGCAGGAAACCAGGCCGATGAGAGAACAGAGACGAGAGGAGGAGCGCCAAATACGAAGGAGCCTTCTCAGTCTGCCGAACCTGTTCAGAATAACTTATCTACAAAGTCGACAGCAAATCCTTCTGAAGGAAAAAGTACCCAACCAACTCCACCAGTAGTGAATCCTTTGGACCATCACGCTAACGAAAGAACTTTCAACTCTTGGTAAGTAAAAGTTGGCTACTATGACTTCTATTTATATTTTCTTAGGCAAAGAACTTCTGCTGCATATCTTGTGATTGGTATAGCACTAGCCAAATTTTTCAAAGGTCTTACAGCTATTGCTGGTTTCATTTTCTTTTTGATTGGTTGTGTCATTGTAGTTTTTGCAGCTCTTCGCTTTGAATCTAAGAGAAGGTAAGAATTGAATAGGATTCTGTCTATGTACCACTTTTTATTGAAACTTTTAGGCATATTGACAAGTTTGAATATCCTGCTGAGACAGTGGGTCCTTGGATAGTCACTTTGTGTACTGTTGGAGTAGGCGTATTGTCGCTGGCTGCTTTGTGGTTGGGAGGCAAGCCAGCCTTCATAAAGAACGGAAGGCTCTTTTTCTAACATTGGCGAGTGATGGATACATAATGTTATCAAACAGAGTTGCTACAAAGAATAATATTTGATGGCTTTTTTCCAACTTGATGCAAATTCGTTCTTGAACAGACAAAAATGGTTTGTTAATGGCCATTGATTACTCGATTTTGGTTGTTCGAAAAGCAGCTTGACTTTAAGTCATTTGTAAAATCTTCTCTTGTTATATTTAAATAGACACGATAGCTTGGGTGTGTTACTTCCATACTCAGCAAAAAGTCTTCATCTTTACAACTGGAGACAGAATTATTTTGATAAGACTCTTTATTTTCTTTGACACAAGTTCCGGAACAGAATATTGACATAGGATTATCTGCACGAATATATGTGTCTTTACTCCTTACTGGTGTTGCTTCATTTTCTAAAATGGCTACGTGAAAAAGGCTAGCTTCATAAACGTTGTACGACGTTAAGTAACTGATTCAAATTGTAGATAGTTGTGAAATTTCCGGGTAAAACGTCAGCCACACTTTCACTTCTATTGAGCCAGAAAACTTGAAAACCAAAGTTTGAAGCTCCAATCGCATCCCAACAATTGGAACTAATAAAAGCAACGTTCTGCCTGGGGACTTGAAACTTACGAGTGACTAGATCATACACAGAGGGGTGAGGTTTGTACACTTGAACTTCCGAAACCGAAATAAGTTGGTCAAATAAAGGGGCCACATTTGCGCAATCGACAAGGCTCTCGAGGGAAGGCAAAGTCCCGTTACTTAAGATGGCCGTGGTGAAGTCATTTTCCTTGAGTTGATTCAAACAGGACGGTACATCTTCATAACAATCCAATCTCTTGTATGCATCTAGTAGATTCACTTTGCTTGAGTCGTCTTGAAAACCGTGAACTTGTAGTGAATACTGCAAAGAGTCTGCCGTTATTTGATCAAAAGGAACGTAAAGACCCATCAAACTCCTTAGCCACGTATATTCAAGTTGTTTCTGTCTCCATAGCGCTGAAACAGAAGCATATTTGTCACCTAAAATTCTCTGAAACTTGCAAACTGCGGAGTGGACGTTGAACAACGTGCCATAGGCATCAAAAACACAGCAAGCAATCATTTGGAATATTATGGGAAAATGAAAATTTGAGGCACTGTATTTTAAAGACTATGACACGTGCGTGGCACGTGTCATCATATTAAAAAAAAGCCCCCTCCTGGCCCTAGGCCAGGGCGTAGGAGGGGGATGGGGGAGGTAGCAGCGTGTGGTGAAATGCATAGACTTTTCAAAATACAGAGCCTTACTCATCTCATGAGGGTTAGGTACATGTCTGAATAAGCACACTCTCTAAAAAGCCGCTCTTCTTCATGTAGCTAGAATGTCAACTAATTCATTTCTTGAGCTTTACAGAAATCCTTACAGAAAAAGGTTCTTCTATATCTACCTGATCAGTGAGAAGCCAGATACAAATGCTCTATCTATCAACTATCTCAAATCTCTGAATTTTGATATTTCATTATTGTTCTATTTTATATACACCGATCATTACATTTTATGATCGATTCAAATCCACGCATCGAGAAAATACCGGTTTTTTTATTATTCAAGTAGTAAGCTTATACTAGTGATTAAAATGAATAGGACAGCACAGCCCTTCGAAATATCTCCGACCCATGGAGAAGAGCTTTGACACGTCATTTGACCGCATGGATAAAGTTTTCAGTTGCCACATGGCAGATGAGAACCCAAACATTCGCTCTAGTAAAATTCGATTCTGTACCAAAAAAACTTGCAGTTGATAATTCTACTACTTACACTCACTCTGAGCATGGTTCACTCTTTCTACAAAAGCTATCTTGAAGTCTTGTGGTCTCTAAGATATAACGTCTCAGCTTGTCAATGACTCGTCGATGGATAATTAAAGTAGAACATCGAACCAACAGTTTTCGATATAGATAAAGAGTTTTTGCAAGAAAGAAAAACTTAGACTGTGTATCCAATATGCTTATGAAAATTGCCATGTTGTCTGCCTCAGATTATTACAACGCAGGCTATCTTTACAAACTCCTTTAGCTCTGAATGAATCATAGCCATTAAAATTTGAACCAGTTGTTTAACAACCAGTCGATCTATGTAGATAAAAGTTTTCATGTCGCGGCTCAAAATGACAAATGGCTACTCGTTTGATTCCTAATTCAGCTTCCCAACTCTGTGAACCCCAAACTGAACAATAAACTTGAGCTTAAAAGTCTTCGCAACAATAATATGATACACAGAAGTGAAAGCTTAGAGATATTTAAGCTCAAGAGAAAGTCAGAGGTACTGCAAAAGAACTTTTCTTCATCAAACAAGTTTTCTATGTAAAAACTACCGAAGTTGTCGGAGACACTAACTTGCTGATAAATCCA
This sequence comes from Galdieria sulphuraria, assembly GCF_000341285.1. NCBI lineage: Eukaryota > Rhodophyta > Bangiophyceae > Galdieriales > Galdieriaceae > Galdieria > Galdieria sulphuraria. The sequence continues at coordinate 47,367 of NW_005178431.1, forward strand.
ACCGCTTGAACAAATTGTTTATGGCAAATGTGCGAAAGAGTGAAACGGAATACTGAAAAGAAATTGCAGGTACAAGCTGTATACGAAAATACAAAAAGTACGTCAATTCTCCATTGTAACACTCACTCTTCTACTATAGTCCATTTGCTGACAGACAATTCTTCAGCTGGAAACTGAGTCAAGATACATTCAAACTCTTCGATGGACAGAGGTTTTCGTCTCCTAGGAGTGGCAAGGTCACTGCTAAAAGAAAGCCTTTGTAAGACTTCTTCTGCAGAGACATAGTTATCCATAACATCTTCATCTTCATCATAGACATACTCTGAAACAGAATCATCTATGCTTAAACTGGGTTTCTTGGACTTTTCTTGACGTTGTAACAGTGACTTTAGCAGCTGTTCCCAGCCCCTTCGAGTCCTTTTTTTCTTCATATTACCGGTCTTTTGTTTTTTTCTGCTCTGCCCTCTTAACCCAAAACAGGACCTGCCGTAGTTGTCATATAAATAGAGGCAGAAGTTCAGCAGCTGCAACATTTTGCAGTTTCTCTGTTTATTTACTCTATCCAAAAGACTTGAATTAGAGGGAAGAAAAACACTTCATCAAAAACTTCCGTGCAGTTTCAAACAAAAACTTTCCAACAACTGGACAAAATGAAGCAAATTGTGACAACTGGCAGCGACGGTCACAGCCAGAATAGAATGGACAAGGTCGGATGCATTTTGCATGTTCATCGAAATTCATAGACACGTCAATCCGCACCCTCCTAAAACCGATGGTTCAGAATAACTCTGTAATCTCGTCAAAGGAAGTTTTATTTTCTTAAAACTTGACTGGTGGTAGCTGCTCTGATAAAGTTCATTGTATTCGTTTCAGGTATTGTTATTTTCAACATTAATATGTAATTTTGAACAGTCTTTCTCCATTTTTATTCTTCTATTTTTCAGATACTTTATTTCAACTAGACTTGTTTATATCTGTTCATATATAACCCAGCTAGTTTTTTAGAATCTATTCAAAGTCAAATATTTTACTAACAAAGGCGCTTTTCATAATATTCATACTATTTTGACAATCTGTTATTAATGCCACCTTTATTACTTTACCCTTTTGAAAACTCAAGTGAAACATATGATTTGCTTTAAAAGACTTGTTCCTTAAACTTTATGACGCTTTCACTAGTATCCCTATTCTGTTCACTTCCACTGTTGTCGAAAGCTTCCATCTTCTAGAAATTCCATTGGAGAAGAATCAGTGGAACAGTTGGAAGAATGAATGCCTAGTGAGACTTCAAGTCGGAAACATTATGTCGTATAAAACTTCCTATCAGCCTTCTCCTCCACCACCACCACCTGTGTTTAATCAGCCGCCTCCTTCAGGCGGTTATTCAAACAATCCTAACGTTGTATATGTTGTTCGACAACCACCTCCTGGTCCAACAACTTACAGGTTAGTAACCAGTATCTTTTCGGTAGCACTGGTGTTTTGAGAGTTGTTTTTATAGTTCTTCTCCCGACACAGATGCACTGGCTTGTTGTGTAGCTTGTTTGTCTGCTTTGGCTTGTTTCGAGTGCTGCCTGTTAATTTAGTTGGATGGTTGCGAAGTGGTAGTATAGTTTTTTTAACTACAACTCCCTGAACTACCATCATAAGGATATTACGACCTATTGTATTGTTACTGGGACATAGCTACCTTGCAGTATTCTCCACTTAGGGATGGTTAGTTTTCGTATAAAGTTATTTCAGAAACTAGTAAACGTGTGACTGTTTGTTTTCTAGAACTCAAGCGTTAACGGATATTTATCTGTCGTTGTGTTTACACAACAGAGAGCATATTGTTTTCAACATATTCGAACACAACAAGAGATATTCAGCAAATTTATATTCACTATCTACGCAAGTTGTCTAAAATACAGTCGTATGTCTATTTCCATTCTACTAGTAAGTACTCGCTAGGTATCCAACGATATCTACTCCAACAACTCATCGACATTCCAGTCTTCAAAAGTTCCATCAGGTAAATATCTACGAATGGTAATTGGAATTTTCCTCTCTCGAAGTTCCTTTTCCAAACGTGTTCAATATATACAAGTATATTATATATAGTAAGCAGTGTATTATCATACCTTTTGGGCAATTTCCAAAGGATCCGTCTCACCTTCCAAATCCACCATAACTGGAGCACCTAAACTTATCTGCAAAGCCCTGGTCCCCAAAATTTTAGCTCTTTCATATTTCGTCAGAAACCTTGTCGTTATTCTTTTTTGGGTAGTCTCTTTGGCTTTTCTACAAATTATTGTGGGTTGTTGCAATCGGTTCTTTGCACAACAGAATACGGTAAGAAACACTTACCCTATTGGCTCCATTATCTGGTTCTCTTCATCTCTTTGCTAAACAACGCTTGGTAGGATTGTAAACATTACAAGTCTTTTTCCTTACCATCAACCAATCAACTTCTTCTTCCCTTTCCTCCGTCTCATCTTCTCGTTCATCAACATCTAAATTCTCCTCATCAAAGTCTAAAGTTGGTTCATCTTCTTCCTCATCAGGGAAACTAGTAGAATTGAGCTTCTTTCAAATAAGGAAGAAAAGTTGCTTACCCTGCCTCATATCCTTCATCATCCGACATGTCGTTGCTGCAACAAATGTAAAACTAAATTTCTGATTGATGAATATGTCGCCTTGTTGTGCTGTCGTCTACGCTTCCGATGTACCTGTTGCTCTTGTCAACCGCTTTTCCTCCATATGTGGCCATTTCAATCTAATAGAAACTGAACAACAATTGACAGAGTTTTTGTCCTATAGCGCTACTTGGTTGAATGGAAAAGATTTGGCTGTGGAGTTGGCTGACACTCTAGCATCCACAGATTCTCGTTGTTTTGTTTCAGCTCTAGTTGGTAGAGATCAGCGTAATTGGTAAATGTTGTTTGTTTTCACGAGTCTCAGTATCATGGGTTCTTATGTCTAATCAGGCATATCGTATTGCTGTCTTTTACACCTCAACGAAAATTCTGTTATCGTTGTTATAATACTGACTTGATGGACTCGCATCGTTGGGTAGATGTGTAAGTATTGTTTCCGTAAGTGATACAATATTTACTTTTATCATAGTTTGTGTTCCATCGTAGAGCAAGCTTTGTTGGAGAATCCTTTCAACCCCGAGGAAAAGAGTAATGATTGGCAAGTAAGTCATTATTTTTGTTATCCTATTCCAAAAAGTGGAAGAGAGCATATAGATGATATCGTTTGTATCACCTTTAGAACAACTATTCCGACATCAAGTTCCGTATTGTGTATGGTTACCCAAATATCAACGACTTTCATGTTTTCCGCGTTTCGATCAAGTCATCATTTTTCCAGGTATAATGTTGTTTTCATAATAGTATACATGATGAAGTTGAAAGTGTGAAAGGTTCCTTTCATCCATTGCATCGAGGCCACTTAGAACTGGCCAAAGTAGCGGAACAGTTGAGCCAACGTCCAGTTATCTTTGAACTTTCCATTCAAAATGCTGATAAAGGAAAGTGGAGTGAGTCTGAGGTGATGGAGAGATTGGCTCAGTTCAGTCGTGAATTGGGTTATTTTTGTGTGTTGACAATAGAACCATTGTTTTATAAGAAAGCCCAGGTGAGTATTACTCATCGAGTCATGAAATCCACTCATCTCTTTATTGCGTAGTTATTTACAGGAGCCTTTTTTGTGGTTGGAGTTGATACGGCCCAAAGAATGGTCGATTCCAAATATTACAACGATGATTATCAACAAATGATTTCGTGTCTACAACCTTTGATGGTACTTGTGTGGGTTTTGGTTATGAGTATCTTCTCTTGACATGACACAGGAATATGGTACCAAAATTCTGGTAGCTGGAAGAATACAAGATCCTTCTTCCAACACAGGAAGGTGTGTGTCCTTATTCTCTTCAAAGACCAACACTAAAAAGAACAAAGATATCTCACATTACAAGATATTTCCATACCTTGTACATTACAAAATTTATTTTATCCCATTCCACAAGTAATAATATGAATTGTATCATTCCTTAGAAGACTGAATGTAAGATATAGGAACTCTTTCGATGCGATATTTCTTCCACATTATTAAGAAAAGGCCAAAGCTAGTTAGTTGTCTCTACTCGTTCCACAAACGACAGTAACCAGTGATAACTTGGGTTGAATATATTTTTGGATGGCATCATTCACTTGTTCCAAGTTTAAAGCTTCAATCTTTAGAGGAAAGTCATCGATCCAATGGAGTGGTCTATCATTCATATAGAAATGAGATGATAACCAAATATATTTTTGGGATTACCTTTCTTGATCCAATGTCTGTATGATAACCGATGCAATACTTTTACTAGTCGCCAGTCCCACTTGAAAGTTACCTTGTATCGTTGCCTAGAATAGTAACAAACATAATAGGAAAAGATTCCTCTCAATTTCAATTACATGACTACCTTTTTGGCTTGCAATTCCCATTCTTCTATTCCATTTTGAACGCTATGATGAAACACATAAAATGATCACCCAAACCAATCTTTTCATTCTATCACTTACAAATGATCCAATTCTCTTTGAATAGCAGCCAATCCTTTAGAAATCAATGCCGGAGAAAAGGTTCCATGTATATTCCAATAACCATCAGCTCCATATGCAGTACCTCCCACTCCTCCATATATTCCATATGTCAGTCCTTGTTGTTCTCTTATCCGTTGCATCAAACCTAAAAACCAACTGGAATGATCCCTTAATACCTATTTTTAGGACTCTACTTACGACTGGATCCATTTCCACCCAAAATATGCATTGCCATCAATATGGCATAATAATCTGGATGACTTTCTGAAATACCAATAGGCTGACCTACCAACACATCTACGCTTTCTTTTTCAGGTAATTCAATAAAACGACGTATTCCTAAATACAATATTCGTCAACCCCATATAAGTATGATATCCAACTTTACCATCGGGTGGAATAGACTTTGCATAATACAGCTTTCCTTCTTTGCTGTTCTCAAAATAGTTTAAAAATTGGTTTCGTTTCCAATCGCCAAAATATTGGCAAACTTGTGTTGATAACACCTCCATAGGAATATCACCAACAGCAACCAAACGTAAACCACCAAGACCATATCTATCAAAGACACTAGTTGAGAAATAGAGTCTCCGATTTTCATCAACTTACTTGCTATGAAAGTCTACAACGTCATCACAGGTTACTCGATGCAAAGCTTCCAAATAGTCTTTCGATCGATATACATAATTTGGATGTCCAAAAGGATACATTTCAGCAAAAAAGTGTTCTTCTGCTACTTGAGTGGTATTATCTTTACAAGACTCTATTTCATCTGCGAGCCTACTGCGTACCATTTCGAAGTCTTGTGGCAAAAAGATGGGAAAACGCAACTTGAAAATATATATATCATCAATAATACGTTATCCTTCTTTCAAGAAAACAATAACTTACCTGTTCTGATAAAAGAGATAATACCAATGACAAGTTTTCCTTTAAACAAACAGCTTCAAAACACAAACGTCGACTCTGACTATGAAAGGATATTCCTGCACCCACATTTTGTAACATTCTCGATATTTCATATTTATGCTCATAATGCTCAGTTCTCTGGATACTTTCCATGAGAATTTCCATACATCTCTCTATCAAGCACTCAACTCACCAAACCCAACATTTCTACCATCACATCGGAAAGCACGAGATTATTCCAACTTCCTTGTCTACCATGTTCCTCACCTCCTATCAAAGAACCTTTTATTCTCACAACTTGTCGAAGAGATGTCTTCATAACAACAAGATTGATTCCATCACAGGGCTCCAAAACAACTACTTGAGATGCCATTTGTACTTTGGGATGTTGAACCGTTTCTACAAATATCATTTCCTTATTTCATCAAAATATAATCCTAACAGCTTACGAGGCAAAAGTATCCATGGATGAGTTGATGAGGAATTTTCTCCAGAATGTGATAATGAAGCATGTAAATTCATTCTATGGAATGAATGCGATTCCTCTAAAGAATGGCTGTCATTCGATTCTTCCAAATGTAATGATGATGCTTGTTGGGGTTCCAACCATCCAACTGTACTTTGATTGGAAACAAAATATTTCTTTGTTACCCTTTGAATATCATCGATACTTATTTGTTCCATATATGCATGCAATTGAGTCATATATTTCCAATCTCCCATAGACATTGCTTCATTCAAGTTTTCTACAAAACCTAAAGTACCATCTCTACCATAATACAAACTAGCATTCATACAAGTCTTTGCAGTGGCCAGTTCTTCCAAAGTTACTCCAGATTGCTTGATTGCCTTTATCTCTTCTAGAATTTGTTGTTCAACTTGGGCAATGGATATTTGTTTACCCATACAAGCATAGATGAAAAACAGACCAGGATCCCTATCGGAGCATCATACTCGTCCTATTCTAGTGTGATTACTATTCTTTTTTACTTACCGAAAAGAACTTTGCCAACCATTGACAACAGTGACCATACCAGAATCCACCAGTCTTTGATAAAGCCTGCTGTTTTTTCCATGAGATAAGATATTTGCCAACAAGGATAGACAAAGAGAGTCTCTATGCATTCCACGTGGACTCTTCCATGCCATTCCTATGACAGCTTCATTTGCTATTCTACGTACAACCAGCCTACGAGGACCTTTTTGTGGAGGTTCTTCCGTAACTTGTTGAGGAATAAGCAACTTGGAAGGTGCAATATCTCCAAAATACTTGGCAATCCACTGCAATACTTGTTCTATTTGAATATCACCTACTAATATCAATGTTGCATTGTTAGGATGATAGAAACGTTGATAAAACTTTCTTAATCGTTCTGCATGACTATTTTCCATATCCCAACGCCAACCAATAGTTGGGTGATGATAAGGATGTGCTTGAAAAGCGGTTGCCCAAATCTCCTTATCCAACGTTGCTATAGGGTCATTTTCATCATTCTCATATTCATTTCGAACGACCACCATTTCTTTGTTCAAGTCAACTTGTCTCAACAAAGCACCGTGCATTCTATCTGCTTCCATTTTCAATGCTTCTTCTACATACTCTTTGGGTAACAGTTCATAATAACTCGTTCTATCCAACCAAGTGTTCGCATTCACTATGGCACCTATATTCTCTAACAAAGTGTTCATAGCTTTGCCATTCTCGCGATGGTAATTCTTAGATCCCTTAAACAGCAAGTGTTCTAATAGATGAGTCGATCCTGTTTCTCCTACTGATTCGTTTCTCGATCCCACTCGATAAGTTACCATAACTGTGGCAACGGGAGCAGTGGAATCTGTTTTCAACAACACTTGTAAACCATTACTCTTCAAACAGTACTCTTCTATTCCATCGCAAGTCCATAGTTTTTCAAACGCTGATGAACAAGGTTGAATAATTTTGGAACTACTTGTGTATTTTTGTCGTGGAAAAGTAAAGCAATAGGGTCGGTGTCCTCCTATCCAGTTGGTTGTTGAGGTGATGGGTTGTCCACCATATTTCTTATGATGGGAAATAAATAGTGTCGTTGTTTTCAATAGTCTTTGAGAATATGTTCTTTTCCAGTTTGTTAAACTACAAAAACAGGCCATCTACGCTTGTTTGGCTATGATGAACAGAATAACATCGCCCGATCGGTTCTCATTATTATTATTATTATTATTATTATTATTATTTATTCCCAACTACTTGAAATAAATGATCTTCATCTCCTGCAGCTAGTTGAGGAGTTTTCAATTGTGGTGTGGTTACCTATGAAATGAATCATTATCATCATACAAAAAATAAACCATGTTATTACCTTTTGGTCTTTCAAACTAGGTCGCCCTTGATTCTTAAAGAACCGAATCAACTCAGACTGCAATGCACCAAAAGAATAGCAACCGTTCTTCACAAAAGGTTGAACCCACAAAGAAAGTTCATGAACCATACTTGGAAAACGTTCATCGCACAAGATAATCGCACCAAAATCTTTTTCATGTCGAATCACTCGACCTATTGCTTGATTCATCGCACGAAGGGCTTCCAATCGATACCAACGTTGTGGATTATTCTTTTTCACAGTAGATAAATAATGTTGTTTCATTTTCACTTTGCGTTGTTGTAAAGGAGGAAATGGAATACCCACTAAAATAACTGCTCTAGCATATTCATCAGAGAAATCAATACCTTCACTCATGCGTCCTCTACAAACTCCAAACAAAATACAACCACTTGCCCTACTATCCACTTGTTCTTGATAGTGACGAAAACTTTCCTGGAATTCCTTCTCTTCTTTGGATTCCACAACCAATGACTTGCGTCTATAAATAGAATCCCAAATAGAAACAAAATCTTTAGATTGGTCACTCGTTTGCATAGAATAGGTTTTCCAATATTCGACACAATCCATTAGCAATTGATAACTCGGGAAAAATACCAACATTCCTCCAGGAATAACCAAAGAAAAGTTATATATACATCGTCCCAATTCTCTCTTGTAAGATATCAAACTTCGGTTGCGATAACTACTATTCAATACTTCTCCACTGGGACCTAAACCCAACATTCCCACAAATAATTGATGTTGACTTATGATATGTCGATTCTCCAACTGAATAGGAAAAGGAATCTGCAACTCACTTTCTAAGAATGATAAAGGACTCAAAGTGCCACTTGTCAATACAAGGCAACGAACTCCTTTTACAAGTTGTTTCATAACGACACCAGGATTAAAGCACCAATAACTCAAAGTGATTCTTCTTCTTGTTTCCTCCGTTTTCTGTTCTCCATAAATACAAACCACATAGGAAAGACGAGCTTCTTCTTCTGACAATTTGAATAACAAACGCATATACTTTAGAAAGGTAAATACGGCATCATTAGAAGAACTTTGAAAATCTACCGAAGATTCAAAGTCACTGTGCTGATCACCAAAGAGTTGCTCAATCTTGGATGAAAAGGCATCGAATGTTTTTGGCGTAAGATTGACTTTAGAAAGCAGCTGAAAGAGAAAACTTGGCTCATAAACCAACTCATGTGCAGAAACGCCATCAAGTAAATGATGCATGTCGTTCAAAAGTGTTCGAAACAACGCTAACAATAATGAAACGGCATCTTGAGAATATTGTTGGATACTTGAAAGGTTGTCTCCTTTTGACTTGACTCTTTGAAGTTGATGAATACAAGCATCCAATAAGCTAGTTGTTAACTCAAAACTTGCACAATTGGCCGCTATATCTTCTATATGATGAGCTTCATCGAATAAAATAATATCGTTGGAAAAATCCATTCGCAGAGACTCTCTTAAATGTAAATCCACTAAATAGTTGTAAGGCAAAAATATGAGTTCGCTTGTAGGTTCCCGTTCTTTCGCAAGATAATAGGGACATATCTCTTCTTTCTTCCCGAAATTCACCCAATCTTCCAAGTCGAGGATCTCATCTGCCATTTTTTCATATTTATAGAAATTCTTCAAGTTATTTCGATATTTACAACCTTTTGATTCACAGAGTGAACGACAGAGTCGATTCTGTTCCGAACCTCGCAAGTGAGATACTTGTGGATGAATACAAAGTTGTTCTCTCGAGCCCAGGACAATCACGCTTGGTCTATATATTGTCTTTCTCAATTGATCAATAGCTTGTGCCAACTGACTATGTGTACGAGAAGTGTATATTATTCTTGGAGTAGGTTGAATGCCTTGGTTTCCACCAAGACTTTGAAAAAGGTCATCCAATGTGGCTCCGTCGTCATTCTCCAACGCACGTTGATTCTCCTTTCCAACTGCACGTGAAAGACTTGATTCCAATCCTTGAAAGAATTCAGCGTCTGAATGATGAAGAGATGACGACTGTCCTTTGGAAATAGTTGACAATTGGCACTTCGCAATAAACGACTGTCTCCAAGCCAAAGTACTGCATAGTAAACAGAGTGTTTTCCCAGTTCCTGTAGGACTTTCTAACATGGCGTGTTGACTTGTTTGAAGTGCTTGGATAACCTTTTCCATATAGTCTCTTTGAACAGGATAAGGTTGAAAAGGAAAGGCAACTTCAACTCCTAAAATAGCTACCATTTCAAATGGGACAAAACACACATTTATTATAATGCATCAACATATCATCATTCCACTCAATCATTTCTATTATAAATTCCTTTATAAATGATCCGAAATATTGGCGTAGTTTGTGGATCACCCAATGGCATGATATGCTTTCCATAATTTTCATTGATAAATAATGCCATTGAGAAATACCATCCATTGGCAGCAACAAATAAACCAGCCACTCCAGGTGCTGTGGTAGAAATGACACCAAAAGAGGCAAAAGATTGGAGAATCAGCTGCACGTCAACCATGAATATCAATATGCATAGCGTCAAGTTGTGATTGAATGTTGCTAACCACAGATAACATGTGAGGATTGCATAACCTACGGCCAAAATACCTATCGGCATATTAACATCATCACCGAATACCAACACTCCCTCATTTTCCAAGGTAATCAAAGTTGCCACGGCTATCCAAAAGGCTCCATATGAAGTCAATGTTAACAGACCAAATGTGTTCCTAGTGATAAAACATAACAATCCAGTCAATAACTGAACTGACCCTCCATAAAAGAAGGCTGGTCCTATAACTCCTGAAGCTACGGTGGAAGGCAACAAACCGGCATTCACTGTGCTTAGGATAAAGTCGGTGCAACTGAACGAAGCTGCACCGAGAATAACAGGATTAGGAAAAGCAGCGGGTGCTATTGGAACAGCTTTCTGTTGGGATTCGATATCATTCAGCTTTTTAAATATTCCATAGGTACTATCTCTTTTCTCTTGTACAATCTCTTTATAAATGGATGAGATACAGCAAAAGAATCTTCAACATTATGCTTACCATCGTTTACTGCATTGTTTTCTTGGCTGTTGTCTTTCATAATTGAAGCACAAACTTCAAAAGGAAAACAGAAGGAGAAATGCAAAGATATGAAATGGAGTCTAGAATTTCCATTTTGCCCAAACACAGAAGAAATTCATCGATCACGTGAATCCCCGAGATCGTCAAGGGAAAGAAATTAGGTCGAGATGAGAAAATGGATCATTTCTAATCCAGAAAGGATGATGGAAGAAATTGATGTGATCTATACAAGAGATTATATGAATATTTGAATACTACTGGGAGCATCAATTTCTTTCTACATATAGACCATAAAGAACGAGCTACAACTGGACGATATAAAAACCTATAGATTATATCGAAGCAACAACATTCCAAAGCTTTATTCTAGAACAAAACAACTTCCTATTCTTCTTCGTTCTGAGGCTGTGATGCATTTTGACCATCATCTTTCTTTTTAGATATTCCAGATACGATATCATCAATCCTTAGCAATAATGCAGCCGACTCCACAGCGGTCTTTATCGTCTGTACCTTTACCGTGTATGGTTCCCAAATCTTTAAGAATGCAACATATTCAATACAAAAATAGCTATTCTTCCTGATAACTTACTCCATATTGCGACATGTCCACAATTTCCCCAGTTTGGCCATTCACACCCCAGGGTGTCTCCTTTCCAGAAGCATATTTTGCACGGAGTTCAGTCAAGGCTCTCACTACATTCGCGCCACAGTTTTCCTATGTTTCAAAAAATTGAGAAAATGGAAAATATTTCCATAACTGCTACCGTATACCAATAATGTCCTTGGTATCACTTCCATCGCTTGTGAAACTGCTCTGTATGGAAACTGAATGACTCCTTCCAAAGATTTGGCTTTCTCTCCCAATGCTTTCGAAACAAACATTTCGGTAGCTCCTAGTTTCATGTACAATTACTATCCAGCAAAGTTACAACTGGTTTAAGTTACCTCCTCCTGGGACAATACGAGGGTCTCTCATGATATTTCTAGCAACGCATAAAGCATCCTGCAAATTACGTTCTATTTCATTCAGAACATCCTTTTTTGAGTTGAGAAATAAAATATCAAACGTCTTCATAACATTAAGTACCTTACTAGCTCCTCTTAATAAAATAGTACAGGCCTTGGGAGAAGCACATTCCGTGATAAAAGTAAAATACCTACATGCAATCCAGTCAGTGCAAATATAGACAAACGATTCAGAAATTATTTTTCCAGCATTATCCATAGGAAGAACGAAAGTTAGTGTGGAAAAATAAATTCATCATCTTTTCTTTAACAAATCTGAAAAATACTTACTCATCGCCAATCTTTTTCACTTCGAACAACCCTGCGATTCCCAAATCACTTTCCTATAAATATAAAAGTAAGAAACTAAATGATATCAAACGAATCTCCCAACCTTTGCTTCTTCTGCTCTTGATACTATAGTAGCTCCTGTAGCTTTAGCAATTCGATTATTTTCTGTCTTCTTCACCCTCCTTATGCATGAAATATTGGCTTTCATAAGATAGTGTTGTGCCAAGTCGCTAACACCTTTCTCTGTAATAACCAAGTCCGGCTGTAACTTACAATAAGTTCTTGTAGTAAAGCTATTAGAAAAAAAGACCAACCTTGAGTTTCACTATCTCGCTGCAAAGTTTCTCCACGTATGTTTCCTCCTGCTTAAGTAGAGCCTCCCAATCACTTTCTTTTGCAATCTCCACGTTGGCTTGACTCTCCAGCTTGGTATACTCAAGAGGACAGTCAAGAAGTAGAATCTTCGGGTTGTTTATCTTTCTGCGCATCTTTGGATGTGTCACATCCTTATCAAACATAACACCGCGAAGAACACATGAATCTTCCACTCCTCCTCCTGGTACCTTTTCTATTCTTGCATAATTCTTGATATCGATAACTTTGTGGCCATCTACTTCTGTGGCGATCGTCCTTACAGCCGTGGAAGCCAATTCACACATAAGTTCCTTATGACGTGACATATACTTTGTTCCAATACAGCTCGCGATGACGTTGTTCACTGCTTTGTTATCGTTTGGATCGATTTTGGTTGCAAGTTTATCTATAACCTCAACGGCATCATCGAGTGCTTTAAAGTATGCATTCACAACGATTCTCGGGTGAATACCTCGCTCTATGAAGGGTTCCGCAACACTTAACAATTCTCCTGCTAACACTATGACTGAAGTTGTTCCATCACCAACCTTTTAGTATATCTGTTATACACTTCTTTCAAATTGAGAGCGATGTCTTCCTACCCACCTCTTCATCCTGTGTTCTCGAAAGTTCGATCATACTTTTTGCAGCTGGGTGGGATACGTCTATTTCTCGCAAAACAGCGTTTCCATCGTTAGTAAGAACGATGCCACCCATAGCATCCAACACCATTTTCAACATAGCGCGTGGTCCTAACGTCGTACGGACTGTATCCGAAACGGCCTTGGCAGCCGTGATGTTGCCAAGTTGTGCCTTGTGGCCGCTTTCTCTCTTTGTTCCCTCTTCTATTAAAAAGTCAGTATGCAAGGGAATCGCGGCAATCCAACTTACTCAGAACTAAAACGGGTACTTGAAACATTTTGCGTCAACGATGCAATAACAGCACAACCAAACTCTCTTCAACTGAAAACGAATGAATGGAAGCTTCCGGAATTGGCGCCAACCGAATGAATGATATGTTATCTTCTGCGCTTCATATGTGTACAATGGCAGATGAAAGGTACCAAGGTTTGAAAAACTTTTACAACTTTTAGAAAGCTATTCATTCAGATGACGTAAAATTTTTGCTTGGTTTCAATGATTTGATGACAACCGTCTTCATAAAAACCTTACGAATATTGCGTGATAAGGAAGAATGACAGCACTCGTTTATCTAGAGGCTACGTATTTCTGCCTTATACAATTCAAGGCATTGTATTTCGAAGGTTGAATGCTTTTGGTTATTTTATTTGAAAGGGAGGCTTTGCAATGTCTCCTCAACTCTTTTTCTTACCTCGGTTGGTAATCGAAGCTTATATGTGAATTGGCTTCACTGAATATGCAATATTTACAATTTTTTGAGTAAACAATGAGTTTGGATATTTGCTAAATGAAGTTTTGTAATAAATCTTTAGCATTACATTTGTATTGGTTGGTATATACCGTCCATTATGCCGACGTCCCGTAGAAGAAAGAATGGTAAGGGAAGTACACCATAAACAACCGTAAACAACTCATTCACTTCTTTTAGGAATAATTAAAAAGCAAGCTAAAAACAGACGACAATCCAATGCAGATATCATAGAAGCCGTGACGAACTGTTTACAAGCTTACAAGAGCATTTACATCCTCAACTTTGACTGTATCAGAAGTTCCATAATGAAGGAACTTAGAAACAACTGGAAAGACTCTCGTTTCTTTTTTGGTAAGAACAAAGTAATGAGATATGTTTTGGGAAAAACAGAAGAGGAAGAACCCTACAAAGGACTGCATCAATTGGCTCCCTTTCTGTCGGGAAATATAGGAGTTTTGTTTACGAGTAGAACAAGAGATCAAGTCCACGACTTTTTTGACAATTTTATTGTAAACGAATATCCAAGAATAGGCTCAAGGGCACCTCGAGATGTGGTATTGAACGCGGGTCCTGTGGATATTCCCGTAGAGCTGGAGCCACGATTGCGGGAGCTCGGATTACCTATTCAAGTACAGAACAACGAGATATTTTTGACGAGTGATGTCCCACTTTTCCAAGAAAATAGTGTTATCAGTAGAGAGAGTGCGAAAATTTTAGAAACGTTGTGTATGCCCATACTGGAAGCACGAGTCGAGATTGTCGCTGAATGGGACTCGGAATTCGGTTTTTCAGCCAATGAACGATAGTGCAGTCGTCTTTTTATCATTTACAATATTTACATAAGAGTAATTTGAAAGTTTTTGAAGTATACCTCAAATTATATCAATATCCTCATATGATAGTCACATGTTTGTGGCATTTCGTATCAGTTTGTTGTTTACTATTATAAGTTGGTTTTGAGATGACAATAAATTCTTGAATGATACAATAACTAACCGCAAGAGTCTCATATAGTTTAGGACTTGGATTCCCACCATTTTAGACTCAAACAACTTGTCTCTGTGCCGACCCACTTGTCGTTCTTAATACTTTAGATAAATTGTATCTAGCCAAACAGGAAGACTAGATTCAACTGATAATAGACAATAATTTTTTATAAACGACAGCAATCAACTAATATATATATATATATACATATACATTCCTGAAACTGCCTTTATGTTTCAATTTTCAGAACCGTAAACTGAAGTAGGACAAATACGGACAACTACAACTCCAATAATATCATATCAACTTACAGATTCGACGGAACTGCGTCTTTTCATAATCATCATCACTTCAGTACTGAAAGAAAACTTGAAAGACTCTTAGAATTGTCCGACGTCACCATATTTCAGAATTGTTCCACAATTCACGTTTCCACCATCAAAGAGGAAAAGATTGTACTTTAGCCACTCTTTGTTATGCCAATGAGCCTTGGCTTTTCTTTACGGTTACTGGCCAATGAACCTTCTAAGAGTTGGCTATTGTGTCGCCAAGAGCCTGTAGTTCCTTCTTCTGTCTTTCAGAACTCAGCTAAAGTCCGACATTCGATGATATACGGGTCCAAGCTTCGTATACTAGACTTGCTGGTTCGTCCAGTTGGCGTTGTTAACGGAATATTGCTTGGATATGTAAGACAAAAGCGATGTTTATCTCTTGGCAACTAACGGAAAGAAATCTAGTCAGTTGGAAACTACCACGCGGTTTTTAGTAAGCAATTTTTTCCAATAGACGTCCCACATTGTCGAAGGTTTGCACTAAACCTCAATTCAGGTGAATTTATGGAAGTAAGTGAGATTCGCAATCACTTAATTGTTTCGACTCACATATTTTGATGGCTAGGTCCATTGGTATCCAGCGGCCAATCAGTGTCTAATATATTGGATGCACTTGTCCAGTAGTAGCGAACGTTCGCGGCACTTTGTATTATACGAATTACCTCCTCCAGGAAGGCTACCAACCAAGCTTTTAAAATGTGTGGAACTTTTTATTCAACGTGAATATTCCGCATATGATGACGATTCCAAAAAGCAACAAGACGGGATAAATGGAGAATGCAATAAAGATCACCTCACAGAAGAACAGGAGAGACCATTCGCTTTTAAGGGAAATAAAGATTCTTTGAAGCGGATGGTCGGTATTTTTCGAGGTACTGGACGCAGAACTACTTATGACCCTGTACATCGAAACGTCACAGAAGACTTTACTTTTCCATACTCACAAATCACTTACTTTATACAGGAAGCCAATGAGAGTATAGACGCAGAACGTCAAGGAGCAGTGGAGCCTCCGTTGTTTTCACTAACGATACCCGTAGTTTCCACTAGTGTGGTCACTGGTATAGTTGACGAGTTTTTGAGACAAGAAGATTTACATCTTCAGGTAGCAGAGGGAGATACTACTTTGAATTCTTTAAGAGAGCGTATTTCTCGAGAGAGACGATGGCGACAAAGACTTTGCCGAAAGTTCAAAAGGAGTAGAACCTCCTCGCATTCAACAGATGACTCTCTCGTGATTCCTGTTGCTTCGCACAAGGCTGCTTTTCATTTAGGTCTTTCTATATCGAGTCACTTCTTTTCAGAGAATGATTCTTGTTGGACGTCATTGATAGATGATGGTGAGTTAGGAGACCGTATTCGTTCTTTGCAGACTTTATCTTCTGGCTTGTGGATGTTTACTCGTGCTGGCGAGACCATTTTTATTCCTTGTTCGAATCAAGTCAAACGCATTACGGAAGAGTTTGGTCCTCATCATCGAAACAACAAACGAAAGGTTTCTCGCATTGGAAACGGTGAAGTTACAGAAAGTACTATTCCCAATAATGCGACAGCCATGGGTAGTTCTTTATCTGTAAGTTTATTTTATCACTCGAGTTGTCTTATTATTATCTTATTCTTTAGGCTGCCAGCGAGGAGTCTGGAAATCAACAACATGGAACGTCATCAACTTCTGATGAACAAGATAGCCGTCGTGCACTATTAGATAAGATAAATGTATTGGAATATCAGAATTCCTTACTTGTTCAACGAGTTCAACAATTGGAACGTGAAAGGGAGTCAAAGTCCAAGTTGAATTTTTCACCTGTTATAAAGTCTCCTCATGTTGAACCCAAAGAGTCTACAAAAGTGGCGACACCTTTTGATTATCATGAAGAGTTGAACCGTATTCTTCTGAATATAGACACAGAAGTACACAATCAATGGGAGTGGGTTGGTTCTAATATGGATGAGCAGGATTTTTTCTTTTGACGATAGGCATACTCTAAAAGGAGAGTAGGATAGAATGGGTTGTAATCCATCCGTTGGATTTCTTTTGTATATATGTAGATGTAGATATCTATAAATGTATTACATTTGTATGAGAGAAGAGATCGTATTTGTTGACGTGGCCATTTGATAGAATATCATCGATGAGAAAGAAAGAAAGAGAGAAGAGGGATCTTGTGCCTTGGACATGCCAACGTCATTATTAGGACGCAATCCTTTTCTCAAAAGAGCGAGGAAAGAAAATGAAGAAAGAGTATCTTTGGAAGTTTCCAGTTCCCCAAAACCTGTTCAAAGTAGTGATCAGGCAACTTGCGAAAAAAAGTTCCAACAACCAACGGAACATAACCACCTTGTGTTGACAGAACAGGAAATCGACAATATACTGAACGACACAGATCCTCCACCAGTAAACACTACCAACGATAATAAGTATGCTATCAAAACTGTGGCTAGATTAGAGACTGTCAACCAACAAAGATCTTCCTTGTTTTCCTTTCAACAACACACGGAAAACGATCTGAGAAAGGTTTGGCGTGTAAAGAGGAAGGCTTCTAAAACCAAAGTGGAAACAAAGGAAAATAGCTCAATTCAACAAAAAGTTGGTTTTTCCGTTGATAACCTTGGTAGCAATCACATTCCACTGAAAGCAGAGTTGGTAGAGGAGCCACAGAAAGAGACAACAAGTATAAACGACGAAGGTAACTCCGAAACACCACAAAATGGGGTTGCAGAACAGTCTACACTTTCGGAAAAGCCTTGTTTGAAAGCGAAAAGATTCTCTCCCAGAAAACTTTCTCTTATAAGAAACTATATAGATACATTGAAAAAGTTACAAGATAATCAAACCACACATGTAGCAGAATGGGGAAGAAAGAGAATGAAACAATTGATAGAAGAACTACGAACTAATTCACAGGATGATGTGCAATCCACAGAAAATGCAAGTCAAACTTCATTCAGCAATATAGAAAAGGATATAGTTGAAGTTGAAAGCATAGGCGACCTTACACATATTTCCAATTGCTCAACACCCAAAGAAGAAAATTCTTCCAACATCGATAATACCATCTTTTCAAGTTATTCTTCTCTATTGGACAAAGAAGGAAACAATTCATCCAACATTTGCAACAAAGAAACCGATACGTTGGAAACATCTTTTGCTGACTTGGATGCCAATACTATTGAGAAAATAGCCTATTTTCTACAACAACAAGAACATTCTCTCAGGTATCTCAGAACACAACATGTTACTCAAAGGAGACTTCTCAAAGCATTTTTGGAAGATGCTTCTGAGGAAAAGTTGGAAAGTGATTTCTTTGTTCAACATATTCATCAATTTATCTCATTATCTTACTTGCCTAATAATAATACAGTGGACTCCCAAGTTCAGATGGAGTCTTCCATCCAGTTAGGAGGGTCTTCCATTTCGTGGTCCGGTTCTTATGATTTTGCTTTACATGCAATGAAAGAATATATATTGGAATATCCAGCAGTTTTTGAAGTGTCCTTTCCACAAGGTCGTAAACAACAAGTCGCACAAAGAGCTTTGTTTAGTTATTTGGCTTTTAATCCTTTGGCAAATGGCATCGGAGCAAGACAAAAGGTAGTTGAATACTATCGAAAATATCAATCGATGCGACAACAAACGGAAAATGGGAATGGCAGTATTCGGATTGAACGTCTGTTGGAACAAGCAATGGAACAGCGCTCCTCAAGTCATAAGAAACAACCCATCTTTATTCCTTACGCAAAGGATAGAATACCCTTTGATAAGGAACCCGTTGCAAAGGAGTGGTGTATCAAAGTCTTGATGGATAAGAGAAAGCCCGAACATGAGATTCCATCGGTTTCCTATTTGAGTGAATTGGTGGAAAATGCCAAACAGCATTCTCCTCATATGTACAGTTGGTAAGTGTTTGAGTTTCTTTTGTATCATCATTATTGATGTGAGTATAGGTATGAAGACTTTCATTGTCTTATTCATGAATGCTGTGTGAAAGACATGTCTGAAACTCAACTCTTTCTTTCTTGCTTGGCTACTTGTTCACCCAATTCTTCACTTGCACAAAACACGGTCAATGCGATGTTGAATTTTCGAGCTCTAAGCCAAGGCAAACGTCCACGTTGGGGACCTTATCCGATGCGAAGTTTGATCAACTACTTGGCAGGAGCATTGGGAAGACCATCGGGACATAAAGTTCGAGCTTTCTTGGAAAATTTATTATTTCCATTGCAAAGCAAAAGTGTAACTATCGACACACATATGCAGAAGATTGCATTGGGAACAGGTCGTCAAAGTCTTTCTCCCTTGGAATATGCTGTTTTAGAGGATTACTTTCGATTTGTGTCGGACAAAATGTCTGAAGCATTACCCCATCGTCTTCAATCCTCTTTATGGTCAGTCGTAGCTGGAAATATGGATTACTGTTCCGAATTAGAAAACTATCGAAAGAGAGTTATTTTGAATCTACCAAAGGAAATGGATTCTTCAGCACGAGACATTTTATTGCTTCATTTACGTCGAATGCTTTTAGAGTTGGGTTATTTATCGAGAAAAGATTGCGATACTGCCAAAGATAACGCAACGATTACATTTTGGATATATGTTCCTTTGAGAAAGGAAACAGTGAAAAGTTTAAAAGGTCACATTGCATTGCGACGTACGTTTGCAAAGAAGCAGCAACGGCAACTTCTTGCTCAAGAAGAACAAGAGATAGCTGAATATGAAAGAGCCATTGAATATTGTATGTCAAAAGGAGAAGAAGAAGTGAAGATTGACAATCCATCCGATTTGAAATGGTTTTATCGAGACTGGTGTCAAATTCAGTCTTATTGTGAACCTGGTAAGTTGCATTGGAATGAAACCAGTTGGTTGGATGGCATAACAGATGAGAATATTATTTCTCTCAAAGACGATTGGTTGGACCACGAAGATCCTTATTTTGGTTCTCACCAATATTTTGATTCTTGTCGCGACTTGCAAATCATTTTGCAACGCAATGGATTATGGAAATGATTTTGAATTGGATTGTGTGGAGCTGAAACAGCATCTCCCAACTTGACTCTTTATGTTGTACAGTCTAAAGCAAACTCCTCCCTTGTTGTTTTTTGTCAATGTTTGTATTTCCAAAAGATACTTGAATAGTTTATCAAGCACACATATATGTAATAGAATATCGCAACGATATCTACACAGCACTGGTGCTTTGAACAACCTACATCCTTGGCTTGTTTTGAAGATGCAGTGGTGGGAGTCACCTGTTAGATATATGAGTATGTTAGAAAGTATTCCATCACAAGTGGTTAGGTTATACAAAACAAGAAGAATGGGTCATAGTGTTACAGTAGCTATCCTAGTAGTTTTCGTTGTAGCTATCACTATTGCTGCGTATGGGAAAGCAAGAAAAGAAAAGAAAGAAAGGAGGAAAGGTGACTCTTTTTGGAAAAGATGGAAATCATTGTTAAAAAAGGGTGGTCCAAATGCACCTAGTCAGTTGCCATCGTCCACCGTACTGAATTCTGAAAGGTCCCGTACTCTGTTTGAGAGAGATTTAGAATTGGAAATACAGCGTTGTAAATGCAAGGCCAATGGAAAGAATAGAGCAATGACTTATCGTCCAGGCTATCTGTTACAAGCCACTCAGTTGTTTTCACTTTCTTCAGAAGTAGTTGTGGATATCTTTATACAACAAGTCATCAAAGTCATCAGGTCTTATGTAATAACTGCTTTTCATTACACCAGAAGCAATCTTGTGGAACAATGTCTCCAAGAATTGAGTAACTTGTTAAAGTTACATCGTCAATGGATAAAGCCAGCTCTCATGGATTGGACACAGGGAGACGATATTGCTTTTCAAACTCTATTTGCCAAGTTGAATGTTCGTCATACTTTGGATTTGCGAACTCGATGGGTAAAATATTCTGTCTTAGATATTTATCGTCTTTATTTGGAACAGTATTTTGCTTCCTGTGGAAAACAATATACCAAGATAAATGAGATAGGCAATCGTCAAGCCTTACAAACCTATTTAGGTATCAACAAAGAGGAAGCTTTGGTTGCAGAGGAATATGTTGCAGGTTGCGTATACAAAATGGCTGCTGTCCAAGTATTTGAAACTGGTGTGATTCAACTTGAGAAACTTGACTATTTGATAGAGTTGCAAAAGTTCTTAGCAGTTGTTCTGAAGAAAGAAACAACTCTCCATATTTATATGGAAACTGCGAAACCTTTTGTTGTCAAATATCTTTGGGATATTATTCGAGACCAGGGAATAACTTTGCAACAAGCGATCAGTAAATTGAGTTACTTGGTTAGCATAGTTGATTGATAGTAATATCATTTGCTTTACTGATATAGGACCATATCTAGGAATCTACTTTGAACATTGAACTTGAACCATTTTTTACCAATCTTCAAGGACATGAAAGCGATATGGAGCTGCAACGAAAAAAACATACTCTGTGGAAATTCTGGACAAGTTATAAACAAGGACTGAGATCCCAAAAAAACTCTTTCAAAGCAACTCCTTGGGAAGATTCAGAAAAACTATAATGATGTTGAGCCATATTTGAAAGTATTCTTCTTCCATCAACTATGGAAATGGACGTTTGTACAATCTACTACATTAGTGTATTTGTAATTTACGAAGTCTTTGATATTCTTTCCAATGACGCTGATACCAAAAAAGAAGTCGAACAAAATCCCATATACCAAAATCTGGCCACATACGAGTCGAAAAATAAAGCAGAGAATATGAAGACTGGGTATGGTTTACTTTGTTAGTTATGATAGCCAACCTTACTTTGAAAAAATAGAACACTTACTTGCCATAACAAAAAGTCACTCAATCTTGTCTCTCCAGATGTGCGCAAAATGATATCTGGAGTTAGACAGTCTTTGCTCATTTGTTGACCGCGTGCTATATATTCATCCAACATATTGGCATTCATATCCATGAGGGATAGCTTTGATTCCAAAAAGTCATCGATCATATGCACCATAGCTGTACATATTTCATCTCTTGCTGTATAAGAAAAACAAATGTTCAGTCTTGGGCCTTCATTTTCAGCAGTTTCTTTCATAACGGAATACATCAAATGTTGAAGATCTTCAGGTAACAAGGATAAGTCACCAACCACAGTCACTCGAACTCGGTAGCGTTGAACGACATCTCTAAAAAAGTTGAGAAGCCATTGATTTCACTGTTATGATGAAGCCCATACCTGGAATCCAACATTTCCACCAGCTTTTCTCTGGTCAACGCAAACAATCTTCTCCGTTCTTCTTCCGGTCTCTTATAGTTTTCGATGGAGAACGCGAATAGTGTGAGTTGTCGAATGCCACTATCATAACACCATTGTAAGGCGTTGGTTAGGGTCTTGCTTCCCCAAGGATGACCTTCTGAAGGAGGTAGTCCCTTCTGTTTTGCCCAGCGTCTATTTCCGTCCATAATAATAGCCAAATGTCTAGGAACAGGACCAAACTTGATGAGAAAAAATAATAAACTGGTTATCTTCGAAACCAATATTTGATATAACTTGGATATCAACATAGCTAAAAAGTCTCAAGGAAGAAGAGTAGATCCATTCGAAAAGTGGTTAATAATTCAATAGATTTGCATTCCATCTTTTAGGCCTCCAAATTGCATGAAAGCTTATTTGCCAAAGCGATCAAAATATCTACTTGTGGTTTAGCAACTTGTAATTAGATAGAATTTCTCATTGCGATGAAGATTCTAGGAATATGGTCAATACTTTATCTTTCCTTTCGTTGCTACAAAAATTTTGTATAAGCAGCCCATAACTGCTGTCATTTTTCTATTTTAATATGGATATTGAAATAGCCTTGAACAGTTGCACGTTCTTCGCTTCTACAAGAAATACAACTTGTAGTCTTTTTAAATCAAATCATCTTCATTTGGGGTTCACAAAGGTGAACAACGACTTAACATCCTAATTGATAGCCCCAGAGAAAATGCAATTGTAGCGACTTCCCTCAGAAGTATATAACATAATAATAGCTTCAACTTTACATCAAAATATAAATCAGTTGAAAGACAATACAAGTTCTCAAGGAATGTAGCGCGAATCCATCATTTTGAACTCTTCGTTGTATTGCCCACGCCATCTTGCGTCAACTTTGTTTGGAACTATTCAGTAACTGGACATGGCAGGTGGTAAGAGACCAAGCAATTATGCCAGAAACAGTACTCGGAACCATAGTTCAAATAGTCAGTCAAATTTTTTCTCGCTATGGAGTGCACCGTTTGTAAACTTTGTTCCGCAGCAAAGTAGCCAGCCACCACACTCAGGATCCTCACGATATTCTACGGAAGATTTATTTTCTCAAGAAAGCACTAGGTCCTCTTCGCTTGGGCAAGGAAACTCCACAAGCTATTCTTCAGCTGAAGACAACGAAAGCAACGAGTCGCTAGGAAAGACTTTGGAGCAATTCGTTGAACAAGTAGCTGAGCGCAGTTGCCAACAAGCAGCTTCGAATTTCGAGTTGCAACTTCAACGGCTGCAAGAAAAGGTACGCCGTGCTCGCCAAGTTTTTATTTATCTTACAGTTGTTCTCAGATGCGATACTTGGAGAATACCGTTAGAACAGAAGAAGAATATAGAAATAAATTTTGGGAAACTCTGCAAGTGATAGACGCAAGACTAGACCGCCTGGAACAAGAAGTGAGAGCAGTTGTTTCTTCGGAACAGAATATTTGTCAAGATGACGTTAACTCGGAACAAGTGGAACAAGGACAACAAGGCAGAAGAAGGTCTGAAGTTGACGGCCTTTGCGACATGGAAAGGAGTAATAGCAAACTTTTGGTAGAACGTATCGAGAATTTAGAAGCACAACTGGGAATAAGGCTTTGTTTTAACACAGACAGGGCCAAACCAACTCATTCTAACGAGGTGTTAGAGCAACGGAAGGATGGGAAACAGGATTTTCAGTCTAGTGTATCGAAGATGGATAAGACTGTGAAAAGAATTGATTCGAGAGTAGAGGAAGCCATGAAGAAGATGGAAGAAGCTTCTTTGATGCAATCTAGTGCTCATGAAAGACTTGCGCAGAGAATAAAACAAATTGATGAACTCCAAACTTCAGTTAACGCTGTCAAGAAGCTGTTGGAGCATAATTTGCGTGTACAAAACGAAGCAGAGTCTATCGTGAAAGAACAAGCAAACATCATCATAAAACATGTTTGTGCAGCTATGCAGCAATATACAATGAAACGTATAAATGAATACAATGCGTTCTTGGACTCAGTTTTGAGGAAATATTTGCCGAATTACCAATGCATTGAGTCAGAGAGTCCGGTGTCCAATGAGAAAACTTCTTTCGATGCTTGAATATATTACTCGAAATTTGTGTACAGGTTTGATGTGAACGCTCTTTTCATGACATATTATTGTAATTTTTCCTATTCTCCTCAATGGAGCTGTAAATTTAAAATAGAGCACAAAATCAGTTGGTCAAACACATCGGCAGTATGAAATGTGTCAAGTTGTTTGGACAAGATATCTAAATTTTTTTAAACATCCAACTTTTAATTCTAGCTCGCGTGTCTGGGTTTTAGCCTTTTTTCTGTTAAATGTAATAATTATCGAAATGTCCAGGCTCAAACTACTTTCAAAAAGAGTTTAGTTCATGCCAAGTACTGTCTAGAATTTGAAGTTTAATATTTCTACAAAAAAAATAAAATTTTGGCCATATAGCGCAGGGTAGTCGGGGTAACAGTTCAAAGCAAACGACAGTCTTTTCTCAAATAAAATACCAATAAATAACACGCATACTTTCTCCCTTTAAAAATTTTTAAACAGTTAAAAAGCCAATAGATAAACAGAGAAAAGTAACAGGCATTCAAAAGATGTACTTAAAATTTACATTGACATTGGTCCACCATGAATTTATCTAAAATTTTTAACTTTTTTTCAGTATGCTGTTTAACTTAATTAAAACTCATGGGTCTTTTTGTTAATCTTGATGTTTTTGAAAAATAAAATTATATGTTGGTGAAAGGATAAAATTTAATCGTATTTTTCAATCTGCTTTGGGCATTTTAAATTTGACCAGAAGTGACCTTGTCATCAGAAAAATGAACATATTGCCTTCTTGAGCACATAAATTAATTTCTCCGAATTAATTTCCTTCTATTCAATAAGCAATGCTTTGGTGTCTTTCCACGATCAAATTTCTGAAAATTAACCCGTCTCGTCAGCTTTCTGTTGCATTCTGTGAATAAAATTCGTATTATTGAAGCAACGAGATTGCTGTGTTGGCTCACTGCATCCTTTATTCTTTTCTAGGTCCTTAATTCTAAGCATTTTTCTTGCATTATTATAGAGGGAGCTAGGTGGATTTATGGTTTGCAAAATACTGCAATTCTTATTGAGTTCAGAAACCTTTAACAACAGGAATAGCAATAAAGGCAGTTGAGAGCAAAACAAAATCGAACCATTAGCTCTGAAATTGTAATAACTTTTACCTTACCGAAGGGAGTTCTTTTTGTTTCTCGAAATAGGACTTGTGCAAAATGAATTTCTGTTTACAAGTGCTTTCTCCTTATAAGTTCTTATCGTTTTGAAATTCACCTTCCTGTATCAGAGAAACAGAATCTTGTGCAAAAATATGACGAGATGTGTTTTCATAATGTTAATATAAGAGAACAGCAGTGAAGTGAACCACTCCTTGCCTAGTCACTATCAGAATAACTCGTTGAATATTTCAAGGTATTATTTATCCAAAAATGAAACATATTATAGAGATACCAAAAACTGTTTACAGACAATCAAGGTTTATGATCGAACGAACGAATTATTCCCAGACAAGCACGTTGTTCCTGCTCATTTCGCAAACTTTCAGACCCATACACTTGCATACGGACAAAGAAGCTTCCGATCAAATAATAGGACCTAACTTGAGTTACGCTAAAAGGAGTACTATCATTTGCAGATTTTAAAAGCGAGTTACAACGTTCACTTACCGAACTTCTCTCTATTAAAGTCTTTGAAACAATTCCCATAGCATCTAAATAGCGATCCATACATTTCGCGAGACAAGTTTGTTCACTTGACGTTAAAGAAGAACCAGGTTTCGTAATGCACTTAAGGAAACATTTTTCTGAAATATTTTGAACCAACTCTTGAAAGACTTGTCTAAGCATCTCGTTCCTTACACGTTCTTCAACCTATTGACAAGTTTATAACTATCTACGATTGAAGCGAGTTTATGAGGTCTTACTTGATTTCTTTCCTCGGGGGAAAGTTTTGATATGCGTTCGATAGTTTCTTTGTCCAGGTCCATTTAGTGTGAAAAACAGTTTCCCCACGTCGGTACTCTTAATCTATCGAAATTTTCAAAGCTATTATTGGGCTTAGCCTCAAATACTTTGCAGGCTAAAAATTTTTTATTTCATAGAAGAAATGTGTTTATATGCTGGAAAGCTTCTAGCAGTTATTCATTGGCTACAATTCTAGTTATTCTCAACCCCTGGACATTTTCATGACAAGGAGAAGCTTCGAGAGCACAAGGAAGCATCATGTCTTGACACAAGGAAAAAACAAACAAATTTAATTCAACAAATATTATAGATGAAATTACTGAATAACTATAGAAGAAACCCCTGCGACTGGAAGATTGAGAGTGACCTTTCCATCTTCCACTAAAAACGTTCCGACTTTATCAAAGTACAACCCTTTCCAAGGAACACTGTACCATACTTGAGCTTCTTGGTATTTCAAATTGCTGAATGAAGACACATCAAAGGTAACGTTTCCGCAGTTCATAGTTACCAAAGTGAGAGTGTCATCACGAACAGCTGCTAAAGTTAAAGGATCGCTGGTTGAAACAAAAGTTGAACCAGGTTTTAGAAATCGAGTAAATTGTCCAAAAGTATAATATTTTGGAGTTGCATAGAATGTGTAATCACCCACGGTGTCTAAATGTGCTTCCAATGGGCCCCATCCAGAGCCGGCCATATCAACACCTTGCCAATAACACCAAACTTCAGGTTCCAACTTTTGAATGTCTTTCATTATATGCCTTGCAGTAAGCAATCCTGAATTGTCTCCATTACCATACTCGGAAACCCATAATGGTTTTTTGACATCAAGCATTGCCTCATGAAGTTGAGCTCGTCGATTACCAGCATAAGTATGGGTATTGACTTGGTGAAGGTCTCTAATGATGCCCATTTTGTTGTAAGCAAGGACAGTAAACAAAGTCTGATCAATAGAATAGTCATCTGCCGCTGCAATTTTTGTGGGAATATTTGCTTCTTGTAGTTTTTTGTGCAAAATGGGGATTAGAATTTGTTGGGTATCCAATCCAATATGACATCCTTCTTGACGGTTGCCAAAGGTCCAATAGTCAGCCAACGGCTCATTGAACATTTCTAACGTAGAAAAAGTAACATTAAAATGTTCATAAAAATGTTTCACAACTGTAACCAAATAATCAACAAATTGGTCTTTGTAATTAATATTGAAATTTGGATAACCCTTTGGGCCTCCTGTGGTAGAGCCGCTATAAGTCATCCAATAAGGAGGAGAATAAGCCATGGCCTCTTGAATTGCAACTCCACGTTGTATTGCTGCTGTAAGGAACCATCGCTGTGACTCATCTGCTGACCAATCATAGACACCTGGTACAGGCTCATAGCCTGGAAGTCTTTCTCTTTCATTCATGAAGAAGAATTTTGGATTCTCTCCTCCTGGGATTTCATAGCGTACTACATTTAAGCCAAGGCCATTCTCCTTATCAAATAGCAAATCGGCTATTTGGTTCCTAACAGATTCAGGTGCTCTTCCCATAACAAAGGCAAACCAAGCCAGATTGATACCAAAGCCATGAAACTTTTGTTGTTTGGCTGTTGCGTCAATCATCACCGTTTCTTGAACGGCACAATGACACTTGTGGTTGCAATCGTTGATAGTATCATTTGAAGAACACTTCGATAAGCAAGGATCCAAAGTTAGACTGTCATTGCCTACATAAGGTCCTGGATTCAATTTGTAAGCATTGACAGCAACAAATAAATATATTAGGAAAAGTATAATAAAGGAAGAGTTATAAAAAGCCATGCTAAAATTGCAAAAAGTGGCCAGTAGTGTCTATGCGTCTTTTAAAATGCTCCGCTTTGAAAATGTCCTTAATGCACCATACGAACATTTGGGATATAACCTCAGCGCTCCATATCCCACTCTTTAAAATTCCACTGTATTGCCGTTTGGAAGGGAATGTCCCTGTTATTGTCCTGATGACGAGATGGAAAGCAATGTGTTGGAATTAGATTTGCAACTTGAGAGCTATTTGAATCGGTATATTCAGTCCTCAAAATATTGAGAAACATTGTCAGGCAACTTGTTCAAGTAAACAACGCATCCATGTTCAAGAAGTGTACTATTACTTTATTTAAAATTTTGAAATGTCGTCATTTACATGTTTTTCGGTGCCACATCGTTCAGGAACTTTAGAAGCTCCAAGTAATTTGAATAAAAGTCCCTTGAAAACAAAGGTTTACGAAAAGTTGAGTCAAGTGCTTTCTAGTGTTCGGGAACCGTGTCATGGCTTTTCAAGTTTCTCCTCTTGGAACGGCTACTGGTTGAACCTTCGACAAAAGCCGTTGCATGTTTCCAAAGAATTTGTACAAAACCTTGTATCACAGTTGAAAGAAGGACCCAAATCCGAGTGTTTTGTTCAGTTGCTTGTTCAGATTGTTGCCCAACGATGCTTTACGGACATCAACAAAGGAGTAACGTTGCTACAAGTGATTCTGGAAAGAGAAGTTTTCAAAGATTACATTCAAATAGTGAACTTTTTCTATAATATTAACGTATATTGTCATTTTTTATGGTTCCTAGCTAGCTTTGAATCAGAAGGCTTCCATAAAAGTTCTTCCTTACCCTGGTCCACCTTGTTTGAATGGTTGGAGGAGAGCGTGTTTCGCTCCACTTCCTTTGGAGGTGTTCAAGGAGAGCAAGAACAGAAACAAGAACATTCAACTACCGATTTTCAAATAGTTCTGGAGGAAATATTTGCAATATTTTGTTCGTTTTCTAAAGTGAGATTTGAAAAGTCTGATCTTCTAATAGATAGGGAAGCAGCCTTGCGATGTGTTTTAACCTTTATCATTGACCCAAATGGCAACATGAGACGTGAACTTGTAAGAAAAATGGAAATCTTTGTTTGGTTGGAATGCGTTAAATGCTCTGTATATCTTTCAACCGATTTGGAAGCCCTTACATGTTTTATTTTATGCATACGGTTGTCCGAAGAGATGGAACCTGAGTTTGTTAGAGATTATCTATCGATGGATTTTAAGATTGATGTGTCACAGGTCGAATCAATTGGAGGTGAACGCACCATCATAGAATTGTTTACTTTGGTACATTCTTTCAAAGCTCGTCGCTTGCTATTTTCTATTATTTTGCATATTTTATCAAATAGGCTTAGTCTGTCATCAAAAGGATCATCTCTATATCAAGTCGGAATGAAGAATATTCCTCAAAGCCTGCAAGAATTTGTTTTTGTCTTGCAGAGCCGATTGGCAGCTGAAGCATTCCCTTATGTATTTAGAAGATGTCCGCGCAACTTTGCATTTGATGTGCTCCGACATGTCTTTATTGATTCCATATTGTTCGATGATGAATCTCCTGAAGCAAAAGAGAAAGTAGACAAACCTTTTGTTGTAGAGTTCTTCTTAGAGTTGGAACGGACAGCAATAGAATATCAAGGAGTTCATGTGACTCCAGATGACGAGAGTATTGCCGAAGTAGAAAACGAGTTTTGGGTCACTAATCCCGTTCCATCAGCTATTGCAGTGCCCTTTGAAATGCCTTATGAAATAATACAAAGACTGCTTCTATCTTCTTCCCCTTGGGATGCAAGGTTTGGAGAACGACACCTTGCTGATGTAATAGCCTATTCTTTGAATGCTGGACGTGATCCTACCGCAACAGTCATTCTATATAAAAGTTGGTTATCAAAGGCAAATCATCGAGAGATGCAACAGTTATTAGATTCGTTGGCGCATATTTTTCAGCATCTCTTTATTTTGTTCCGGGAAATGGGAAAAGAGTCGAAACTAAGTCGTTGTATGAACCTGTCGCTGGATTGGTTTGTGATTTTGGGGAATTGTTGTGCTGAAACCAGTGGTATTGTTTCATCCATACTCAATTTCTTTGATTCTTTTCTGGACTTGTTAGTTGACTGGCGGCAGCTAAGTCGAAACGATATTGGCATTTTCAAAAGTTGCGATAGTGTTGCTGAACTTGTATGTCTCGGGCATGTAACTTTGCGTCCAGATTGTATCTCATCACTTTCTTTAAAGTCCTTGTCTCCCTTTGCACAACTACTACAAAGTATTTCACAAAACATTCATTTAAGAGGTGAGGTGCAGAAAGCTACTCATCGTCATGTAGAATGGAAGATGTGGAAGCTTGTAAGGCTAAGTTTACTGTTATTGCTACATCTGAGAGGAATGCCGATTGAAGGTTATTTGCAGGACTCGGATCCAATCATTCGGAAGATGTCAAGCTTTATACTTACCGAATTTCCCAATTCTGTGCTTTTGGAGCGTTCTCCTTCTCAATTGATAGAGCTGATATCCCAAACCACAGAAAGTTGATATTTAAGGAAGCGATATAATAAAAGTGGATAGTCTTTTAAAGTATGTTGCAATCATCATCATGGTTGTTAAAAGTCGTGCAGAAAACCGTATATTGAAATGTGTGGGTTGTTTGATTTAGATTTATTTTAAGAAAATGACATTATGGGTTAGCTGTGTTCTGAGGTTGGCCAGATCTCATCATCTGTTTCAGTATTGTCGTTGTTTCTTGTTGCATCAATTCCATCGACACTATAAGCTAGTCTTGGTGTATTTGTATTGACTTCATTGGACAACTGATTATCACTCGTTGGATGATTGGCTTTGGCAGCTTTCTTTTTTGGATACATTTTCCAAAAAACAATGGCAGCTATAGCAGTGATCAAGGCGAAACCAAAAACAGACATTACTACAATAATCACCAGTATGGTAGTTGACAAACTGCTTGGATGGTATGGTACCGTCTCTAAGGTTTGTTCAAAAGTCTCAAGCTCACCGCTACCTACTTTCAATAGAGTAATTTTACGAACATTTGACAATTGCTGTAAAGTTTCTAAAGGAGCACGTTTTAGGGCATCTATTGCAGTATCCGTTTGTCGAAGGTCCACTAGTGCGGCATATATAGCATTTGTTTCTTCTTCTCTAGCTATTGCCGCTGCTTTGATAACAACCAGTTCTATCTCTTGCGTGAGTATTCCAGCATTGGACAACAACTGAGCCAGAAATGATTTAAAGATGAGATTCATTTCAATGGTGAAATTGAAGGGAAGTAGTTGATTCAGTCGGAAAGCAGTGTAGATATATTCATGTTGACTACCTCCCGAACTCAAGACGTTGACTTGAGCAGGAGCGTTGGGATTTGGTGAAAACCCGAGGCTCCAAATGTCTCCCAGAACCCCACCATCATCGACCGAAGAAACGCCTGCCGTTATCCATATATCACCCCATTCGAATCCCGGAGAAGAACCTTTCAAAGCTACTGCTTGATGAAAAGCTCTAGGAACAGGTGCACCCAGAGATGAATTCTTCACTTGGTTCTTTTTCCATGAGCATATGCGTTCTGAATGAGTACAGTTTTCTAAATCCAAGCTCCACAGATCATTGAGAAAAGTCAACGTTTTAATAGAACAGTTACTCGATTGTTTTGGGTCTTCGCATGTTCTCCCTCCAAAGAGATAAACTTTTGATCCTCTTAAAGTAGTAGTATGACCGTCTCTTGGAAGAGGTTGAACTCCAGAGAGTTTTAGCTGTTTCCATAAACCTGTTTGAACGTTGAACCGCCATAGATCGTTGTAAAAGTTTATGATGGGTTCCGGTTGAACTGATTGGTTTAGGCGTATGACTGAACCTCCAAAATAGTATATATATCCTTGATATTCGAAAGCTGTGGCAAAGGCACGTGGTTCTGGGGCCTCTGGAGGCTGAGCATAGCAATTTTGGGATGAAGACGCCAAGAAAAATGTCTTATCCAAGACACTGTATCCAAAGACACACGAGGAATATTTAGCCAGCTGTCCTTGTTCTCGAATGTTGGTCTGTCCTCCTATAAGGTAAACAATTTGCGCGTTTGGATCGACTGTTGAAGCCATTCCTTGGATCGGAGGAACACCTGGAAATGCATCAAATAGCTTGACATTGTTATAGGCCGCACTTTGTTTTATGACAACATTTTCATCAGAAAAGAGAGCTGGAAATTGTTTTGAGTTCAATACGTGCAAGTCGTTTACAAGAACAAAACTCTGATTGATGCCTCCAAATGTGATATATACTCCTTCAGTTCCGGTTCCAGCTGCAAATGCTCTGCCTGGAATAAGTGCAGGCTCAGTTGCCATTGTTTTGAGTTGAAGCGTTTGCGTATTTACTTGTATTATTCCATTTAGTATCACACCATCTCCTTGTTTACCTCCATAAATGAAAACTTTAGCAGGTTCCGTTTTATTGGTAAAGACAAACGTTTGATGGCCATATCGAGGTTCCATCAGACTGTGTGCTGAAATAAAGTTCCATTGCAATGTCTCTGCACAAGTTTGTATAGTGCATCCTAATATGCAGCTAACAATAAGAAGGTGAGTATAAATATCTAACATGGCAGTCAAGGGATGTATATGACCTAAAAGATACCAGGAAGATCCACAAATGCACAAGTGGAAAATGGCCATTTGGATGATTTTGTTGAAGGAAATGGCGCCAGGGATGCATTTTTCCAAAGTTCGAGATGGAGCCGAAACAGTTTTAATGAAAATTTTCTGTCAAAGTAGTTTTATCTTTTGTAACATTGAAAGAGCAGAATGGCCTAATAATCAATTCTGGAAGGAGAAATAGAATTTCTATCGGACAATTCAATGAGGCAGTCCAAGTTGTTGTTTCAATCGACCTGCAGTTTTTTGAACAAGCAGAAAATATTGAAGCAAACCAAAAAGAATTATTTTCTTCACCACTCAGCGTTTTACTGTCAAAAAACAGCCGACGGACCCAAGGTGCTGGTGACAAGAAAACTGATAGATCCTGCTCTACAGAAGATCAGGGAGGCGTTTCCTACCGTGCAACTCGATGTTTGGCCCGAGGAGCAAACTCCAATACCGAGAACTGTTTTATTGGAAAAGGTATGCTTTCAAATTGTAAGAGAGCACTCAATAAGAAAGACCAGGTTTCTTCTGGACTGGACGGCCTCATTTGTATGCTTTCGGACAAAGTCGATAGTGAATTGCTAAAATGCTGTCCTAAGAATAAGCTGAGAGTGGTTTCTACTATGAGTGTTGGGTTCAATCATATTGATTTAGAAACTTGTAAACGACATAAAATCAAGGTCGGCAATACTCCCGACGTTTTGACGGAAACTACTGCAGGTGTCAAGAAATTTGCAAGTATTTTTATTGATCTCTCAATTGGTCTTAGATTTGGTTTTGGGATTGACACTAGCAACCTGTAGACGCTTTCGAGAGGCTATCAGCTCTGTAGAGGTATTTGTAATATACTGGAGTGACGGACAGTCAACATAACTTTGAATTTTCAGCAAGGTAAATGGGGTAGTTGGTCACCTTATTGGCTTTGTGGAGTGGATGTGCATCACTCAAAGGTTGGTATTGTTGGCTTTGGACGCATCGGTCAAGCAGTTGCCCGACGTTTTTTGGGCTTTGACTGTCAAATTTTATGTAAGTTTGTTTGCTTCCTGTTGTTACTGTTTCTAAGACTCCACAAGACAACAGCAGGACGGAAAAGGCTGCAGGAAAGAAAATGGGTGCATCTTTTGTAGACTTGGATACTTTATTACGAGGTATTAAAGTTACTTAGACAATTGATCAGGTTAATATATATAAATGTAGAGAGTGACATTGTCATACCACAATGTCTACTTTCTGAAGAGACAAGAAACATGTTCCATTTGGAGGCTTTTAAAAAAATGAAACCTACGGCCATATTTATCAATGCCTCACGTGGTGAAGTTGTTGATCAAGAGGCACTGTATCAGGTTTAATGTGAAGCTCAGTACTGAAATGCGCAGTTCTCATTTTTTTGTTTTAGGCTTTGAAGCAAGGGATCATCCGAGGTGCCGGTCTGGATGTTTGTGTACCGGAACCACTTCCTCCTTCTCATCCTCTTTTATCTCTTCCGAATTGTACAATTTTGCCTCATATAGGAAGTGCTTCAACAAGTACCCGAGAGAAAATGTCTTATATGTGTGTTGAAGTATGTTTTCAATAATTTCAATTGGCTCTTTTCATTGAAGCTTTCTTAGAATTTGATTGCTGGATTAGAAAATCAATCGTTGCCTTATGCTGTGTGAAATCTCTCTCTGGCTCAGCAGCCATTAAATCCATACCTCGAAAATTCTTATATTCGTTGGTTATGATGTGGTTGTTGTTGTCTGATGGTATCAGAAACAAACAACAAAACAGTTCTCTGCATTCTACCAAAATAAAAACAAACCGAAACTTGTGTCGGAAAGTTTGTAATAAGTGGTTCAAGAGTCGTCGTTGTCTGAGTTGTCAGTTTCAAAGGAACGCTGGCAACATCTCGAGCAAAACGCTCCAAACTGCTCACTTGGACCTCTCACAGAAAGGAAAGTTAGACGGCTTGTGGAAGAAGCAAAGCTTGTATGCCTTTCGGGCAGTTTCTGATTCAGCCTTTTCTACTATCATCTTCGAGTTTTTTTCAAGGGGGCTTCGCGTAAGCTGTTTTCAGGCTTCTCCGTTGTTATTCGTTGGAAGCGAACTTTTTGTTGGTTCCTTATTGGGCATATTTTCTGTTGTGGCTAACATTATCGGAATAGTTGAAAGACGTGCAGAAGAGTCTCGGAAGCAGCAACAGTTTTTGGAAAACGCTTCTGCACAACTTGTTGCAGACTGGGATTTTTCTGACAGCGTCGAAGCAGACTTGACTTCGTTTGATACCTTCGAAATAGAGGAAATGGTTCGTTGGTTTGAAGTCTTAGAAGAGCTGGAGGGTCCAGGTGCTATGCAATTTTTTCAAGAGGTTTTGTTGAGCGATTCTGTTGAGAAACGAGTTACTTTGGCACGTTGTCTTGGACGTTGCCAGACCAGAAGCAACATTTTATTATGCACACTTCAACAATTAGCTATGAAGGATAGCAATTCTCTGGTTAGAAACGTTGCTCGAAACTCAATCAGAGAGCTGATAAGACACAATGTAATTCCATCGCCTCCTTTGCATTTGCCGGAGAACTTGTCAGTTTTCTCTATGTTGAACGAGGAGCAAAGTCTTCGGGAGTTATCCATCAGTTATGAAAAAATACCTTCAGGAGTATTTCATGTTAGTGGTAAAAGTAGAATTACCGAATCAAATAGTGATGCAAACTTGGATAGTTTTCTCGAGAATAGTTTTACACCTTTTGATAGAATGGATGTTTTAGACATCGTAACGTTCTGTGGTTTGAGTAGTGTTATTATGGGACTACAGTTTTATTGTCTTTCTCATTCAGTTGATCTCCCTTTCCGTTTTGTTGCGTTAGGTTGGGTGTTTGGAGTGGGAGGCCTTATTGTGTATCCTCGTAGTGGAAGATTGTGGCAGTATTTACGTCGAACAACTTTGTTAAGGTCGCTGTTTTCAGAACTAGCAATGTTTTCGTAGAATGTTTGCAAAATTCGTATATGCTGTAAATAAGTTTAGATTAAATAGATATTGTGTGCAGAATCCAAGAAGGGAATCTTGTGTTAGATATTCCTGTTGGCGTACCATAAAGAAAATATAAATTAAACTGTTTAATAGTCTTTATAAATGTATATCTGCTAAGAAAAATATTTCGGCATGTTTTCTAGATCTTTCTAAAAGAGGAGGGAGGGCTGATTATGAAACTTTTCGCATTGTTACAGGCTTTTGAATTTTGGCGCGTTCGGAGTGACTTTCGGTGTCGTTAGAAGAAAAGTTGTTATCTATGACATGAGATAGCATATGCCTACAAAGAACATATGTTTCTCTTTACAAGAATATGGAGAGAGGTATGTGGAACTCATCAAGTATGCTCGTGAGTTAGGACTGGAAGTTTTATCGCGAAGTTGTCTCGTCTATCCAAAGGATACCATACTGCTCGCAGACTTACCTTTGAGGAAGACCGTAAAAGTTGTATCTGCAGTGGCCAGCGGTTTAGTTATTCTTCCTGTTCGATTCCTCTTGGAATGTCGTGATGCAGGAAAAATCTTGAAAGTTGAGGGTTTTGCTTGGCAGGAACAAGAGTTAAGCGCAAGTTCCACTCAATTGCTTTTAGAAGCTTCCAGATATTGGAGAAAATGTAAATATGGTCCATTACAAGACGTATTAGTATTCATAGTGGGTGGAAGCAAACCAGAAGTAAAAAACCACAAGGCTATTGTAGAAGCAGCTCAAGGTAAACTTGTGAAAAATCAGCCCATATCTTTAGAAGAAAAAAGGAATTTTTTAGTACTCATTTTGGGCAAAGAGGGTATTGAGTATTCGCAGTGGAAGGCATTGTGTATTGAACAATGTCTCGCCTGCTGTTCATCATTTTTGCTGTTTGAACTAATCATTATGAGAAGACTACGAAACAGTCAACGCTATATTCCATTCAGTGAATGTGCTTCAAATACTGTAGATATTTTAGGAAGACACCTTCCTAAACGGGAAAATTCAACCCAGAGAAGAGAAGGCTCGATAATGATTCCCTCCGACGCGAACTCAGATAAAGACTCACAAATTCAGCAAAATTTAAGTGATAAAAAGCATTTCAAAAGAATGAGTAGACAGGACAATGAATGGTCTTCTGTGCAAGAGGTACCTGGCGAAAGCAACAATGCTGCTTTTCAGAGTGAACCTCACTCCGACCTGTCTCAATCTACTGTAATATCACTAGGTCGAGGTTCGAATAAGAATTTTACAGATACAACAGAAATTTCTTTGTCGCATGCTTCAGGGCAGATGGAACATGAAGATCACCCAAGTCACCATGGTTCCCTGAATAGTGCTTGTTCTGTCTCTAGCTATTCTTCTAGTAATATTGGAGCTCAGTCATCATCAAACTTTGACTTTGATGAAACCGATACTTTGGATACTGAATGGCCAATCATAGATGGTTTAAAAAATTCTATTCAAAATACGCGCACCGATTTATGCATATATAACGTCTTAAGGATAGCGCTGCGAAGCATTGTTCGCAACCATCAAAGCAGCAATAGACAATTGGGTTCTGAAAAATGTCACAGTAGTCCATTTATTTCTCTGTTTGAGATGGCAAGCACGTCTTTTATAAGAGAAGATACAAATTGGAATATTCCTCTCGCAAGTAGAAAGATTGATACCGAGCTTAAAGACAAGATAGGTATTCGTGGAAGACCTGAAAAGCGTTTTTCAGAAATTAGGCGCCATCGTTTACAGAAGATTGCCAAACAGTGGACCAAGGAGAAGGTTCAAAGTTGGTCAGCAGCACAAATTACGGCATGGTTGAATCGACATGTGAATGCGAATGCTTACTACTATCGTCATACAGATCCTGGTGATGGCATCACTCAGTCACTTGGGAAGTGGGATGAAGAAGAACAACAGCTATTCTTTGCAGAGGTAATTATAATGAATTTTATATGAGTTTTATTTGACTCTCCCGCTTAGTATGAGCGTTGGAAACGTAACGGTTGGCGAATAGGATCTTGTTGGGGCATATTTTCCCTTGCAATACCTCGTCGAGTAGGTTATCAGTGTTCCAATTTTTATCGTGATTGTATTCGTGAAGGAACTCTTGAGGATCCTACTTATGCTATTTCTGTCGAAGATGGTGGTGTTTTGAAACGTTTGCACCCGGAACTTGAAGATAAGAATCTTGTGCCACCACCTGAGGAACTCAACCATCTTTCTGATAGATGGGAATGGCCAGAAGTGAAAGAGATGGAAAGACAAGTGGATCTCTGGCTACAAGAAATTCATCCTAAAGTTGGACATCAGATGCGAGAAATTGATAGGATTCGTAAAGGTTCAACCATTACAAATCGAAATATTAGCAGCGTTTTAAGGCATCGTACGGTAGGTAAGAAAAGAATAAGAGAATCAGAAGATACCAGAGGCAATGTCGAGCTGGTTGAATCTCCTATCAATTTATCGCGTAGTGGAAACGTTCTTACAGACTATAGTCGTCGTACTTTTACGAAAGTTGTAGGAAGCTCAAAAAATAGTTTGAAGCGTAGATTTTCTTCATCCTCTAGTGCAGCGAGATCCTCTCGCGAAAGGTGTGTTCATGGTGGGTTTTCGGAAAATAAGGATGTTGTTACCCAATTTCAAGAACATGTTTCACATCTGCTATTGAAGTCGGTTTCGAATGCAAGAGAATTAGAGTTGCACTCTTCTTCATATCATGCTCATGCAGGCCGAAAGATTGAAAACATTGTAAATAAGTTGAAGACCGGACTACCTGTAAAGGACTCCCGACAGATAAACTATTCGATGGAGCTTGGAGGACAGTCTTTTTTCGACTATGAAAAGCCCCAGAAAGCAGGGTCTTGTGGTCGAAAAGGCACTGCAAGAAGGCTTGGAAATATTGATTCCATATCAAACGATCAATCGACTGGCATTCAGCCTCTCTCTTTTTCGGACTGCATTTCGATAACGCGACATAATTTGGCACAGCTGGAGCCTTATATGAGTTTAAGAGATGGCAGTAACAATGCTGGACTATGCTATAAAGCAGAAATCAAAGGTCTGGTTTTTGATGGAGTATCGTCACAAAGCGACCGGAACTTTTATTCCATTCGGAAATTGTCTTTTCCTTCGTTATCAAAACTTTTACCTTTGATCATCAAATATTCAGAATTTTACAAAAGTTATACCGCCCAGTACAAACTTGGTGACATCAATTTACCTGATATTATAGAATCCGGACCAGAGAATTTCATTGAGGCTATTGTATCTGCTATACAAAATTATTTTTGTCAAGAAGTTTATTCCTGTGAGAAAGTAGCTCGTTTTTTAAAGGGATGTCTAGAGTTGTGGACGTTGAAAAAAACAGAATGGGTCTCACTACAAAAGTTTGCTTCCTCAGATTCCATACCACTAGAGTTTGCATTTCCCAGCCTGTCTGTTATTTCTCAAACACAGCGAAACTTTCTGTTTGACTGTTATTTTTTTGTATTGGAGCTTGTATTGCAAGGAGCCTGTTCTTTTTCTTTTTGTCATGTGATATTTATGGATTTGGTGAAGTTTTTGTCCCGAGTTCCTGAATATCTTTATCAGTCAGAAGGTAAGCTGTATTTTGTCATGAGAAAGATAGTTCGAGTCTATGATGAAACTTGCCTTCTCATTGAAGATGGTGAATCTTTTTGGAGCAAATTCAACACATTTGTTGAGACTTTCGTCGTGAATGATGTTGATTGGTTACCTTCATATTCTTTGGAAGACAAGATAGACTATTGTTTATTTCTGGTGACTCATTTTTCATTTGTCTATTTGTTCAAAACAGATTCAGAAGTTATCGATTTTTCTTCTGTAACCAATCTTCCTACGGAAGCAATGCCTAGCAACTGGGAATTGGTGCTAGAACTTTTGAAGAAGTCTACCTGTTTCAAGGTTGATGATATATCGTTTCCAGAAAGGTCCCATTTTGCATTATATGTATGTGCATACTTATCTCTTTATTGGTGTCCAGATGATAGTTTTCTTGAATGGTTGCTGACCAATATGAATTCGCATCTGAAGTATTCTCTTGAAACCGGCAAACAACTTCCCTCCTGTTGCTTTGACTTGCCTAGTTTTTTCAAGGAGACTTTATATAGATTCACAGAAGGTCCTCCTTTTGTGGCATTTCCTTGTTACTCGAAATGTTATGTTTGCTTTTGGTTTATTCGAGCAAAGAGTGTTTGGTTGTATCAGACAAGCTCTGCTGTTCAGAAACAGTTTTGCTCTCAAATGTTTTTAGTAATAGAAGAAACGGCTGTTTACAGGACGACCGAGATTTCAGTGGAATTTTTGGAATACTTTCAATGTATATATCGGCATCTGAGTGGCCTCATCTTGGCCTTGACTGGTATTTGTGATGATTCGATGAGATTGAACGCATTTAGAAAACTTTGGAGGCCACTTTTGGAATCCTTATCGTTTGATCGAAAATTTTACTTTATATTTTCACTTTTTCTAGATATTTGTAAATTTTTATTTTCATCTCTTGTCAATCCTGGTGAATATGCACCACGCCTCGTTGAAGAATTGTGGCTATTCTTGTCGAAACTGATGAAGGAATACAAAGATTGTTTTCTAATAATATCGGAGAAGAGCTCAAAGTTGAAATCTGATACAGCTTCGGCCTTGAATGGTATGAAGAAGGATATGTTGAGGAAGCATATGTCTAGTTTAGAACATCTAGTGCACAAGATTTTTATGGCTTATTCTGAATGGTCATTAATCGAATCAACTCTTTGTAGGAAGATTCTTTGCTGTTTGGTTCACCCGGACACTTTTTTGTTCGAAGCTCATCCTCTGTTTTTGGTAACTTGTCGCAAAACGATGTTCCAGTTAATTGATAGATTGCTCAAATTTCTACTACAGGGCATTTCTTCTTCATATGAGTCTTCATCAAAAATAGACGCAACAAGTGAAGAGGCTATTTGGGACACGCTAGTTCTTAGTGTCAATGAGGAAGCCTTTATGCTGGCAAAGGAATATGGCATGAAACTGTACACCCGACTAACTCCTCTTTTTGTTGCTATCATGTCTCGATTTTTGACTTTTTTTTGTTTGCAGAAAAGTCAGAATGCCTCCGAAAGTTCTTCTTTTTCAGCTACTTTGCCAGTTCCCACGTTTGAAGACTGCAACTATATTGTAAGACTATCGGCTGACCTTTTTTGTCTTCTGAGCCGTTTAGGTTCTCTAAGTTGGAAGGAGATAACAAGAGTAACAATAGATTGCAATATCAATGAGAATGTCAACTTTGCGTCGCGAGATTCTTTATGGACTTGTATTATTTACCATCAACGTTTTCAAATTTTATTCTGGAGACAAATACTGGAATCTAGTGTACATGAGTTTTTACCGCCCGCTCTATATGAAGAATTTGATTTTTGTGTGATAATAACTTGGCTAAGCTCGTTATGTGGATGGGAATCTTATGCTTCCAATGTACTAAAGCGTGAATCCTGTATTGAGGATATGAAATTTGGTGAATTGATAATCCAAAGATTTCCTCGGTTATCAACATTCATTCAACCCACTGAAAGTGAAAACAACTCACTAAATTCTATTGGGAAACATCCATCATTTGGTCAAGTGGATGCACAGCGTGGTTCTTTGTTTGCTTGGACTTGTCATCAGCTGGAAGATGAATGGCACAATTGTAAACTGGGCTGGAGTCGTGAATACCTTTCACTTGTTCCCTATGTGATGCGTCGTGTCATTCAAAGTAATGTAAACTCCATCTTGAATCATCCTTCAGACCAACAACGACCGTTGCGTGCAAGTTACTTAGGATTTGTGTGTAAAATTTCTGCCATTATGATACTGAAATGCCCCTCTCTTTTACAAAGACCAAGACGTGGAAGTTTACTATTTCCTCTTATAGTGAATATTCGCCAGTATATGGATCATTTTTCATCATTCTTAGGAAACAACAGTCACAGAGAAAAGGTAACACTTTCTTGTCAAGTTTTGGCATGGATCCTAAAAGGAGTTGCTCGCTTACCTTTTGAAGTTGACTCAG
Organism: Galdieria sulphuraria; assembly: GCF_000341285.1. Lineage (NCBI taxonomy): Eukaryota > Rhodophyta > Bangiophyceae > Galdieriales > Galdieriaceae > Galdieria > Galdieria sulphuraria. The sequence continues at coordinate 89,380 of NW_005178431.1, forward strand.
ATATACAGCGTCTGTTAGTTGGTATTATCCGTACCTGTTTAAGTCAGTTGAATAGTTCTTTTCCAATAGTAGAAGGACTTGTTATGTATCCATCAGCTTCTAGTACCGAAGGCAGTGTTGATATACGGGAGACGTGGGATCGTTGGTATTTTTGTTCATCTTGTGGTACTTCTTCGGGAACACTGGAAAGAACACGAAAACTTCGTCTTTGGTGTGTTCCTATTTTGAATTCTTTTCTTAGAGCAAGTGAAAAACATGAAACTATTTCAACTACTATACAATCTTTGCGAAGTGTATCTTATCGTCTGGTGAAATTTGGTTGCTCTTCTGTAGAATCATATACTTGGCTAAAGAGTTTGATTCCTTGTCTACATTCCACTTGGAAGTTACTATGTCAAAGCTATTGCGAAATGCACGTTCGTAGCGAAATTTACAAATTATTGGATCGTTTATTGTTATTTCCTTTATCTGGAATGCCTGACCTTTTCGAATTATATCTATCCTTTTATCAATTAGTTGGATATTATGTTTTGAAGGAATCAGCGCAGAATGTCGGTCTTTCTGCATTTCGAAAGGCATTGAAGAAGAAAATTGATCTTGCATACAATTATAGTTGGAAACCTCTGGTCAAGGATTTCGTCAGTGTTTCTGAACCAAGTGCATTTAATGTGAGAGAGGATTATACCGTATTGAATGCACATATCGCTGAAGATTCATCCTACGTTGCAAATCACAATCATCAGAATAGTTTTTACGAATGGAATACACTAGATGACTTGTATTTAGGCTGGTATGTCGTTCGACACTGTATCCAACGATATCCCAAGCACCCAGTAGCCACTGAATGGATAGAGTTGTTGTCTTGTTTGGTAGATCATTTCGATGAAAGAAGAGCAAACATGATCCGGAAGGAGATTTTAAAATTTAGTTTTCAGAAGCCATGGAAGCCTTGTTGTATAGGATAAGATAAATTCAATATTTCTCTCGAAATTCGGAAGACTTGCAGTCTTAATTGCGGCCGTTCAATGAAAGCCATTGACATTATTCCACACATTGGGTTAGAATGACGGAAGACTTTGGATACTTCTCGTTTTTGGAGAAAACAGCAATGGAACCAACCACTGATGGTTTTCTGTCATTAGATGAACCAGGATTAGCCTATGCTGGGTCAGAGCTTGGTAAACAGCAGGTAAGATTGATGAGAGTTTTATTTTATAGAATAGATCCTGATGTAATCTACGCCAACACAACAGGATCGAAGCATCTTTGGTCGCTTTTTCGATTTAAGAGAAACAATAAAGAACGAAGAAGGTACTACTCTACTGCTTAGTGGACATCCCCATATTGTAGTCGATTCCTTGTTGGGTGAAAATGAGTTGCGAGCTGTTGACAGTGCAGTATGGACACAACAGAAGACTAATAACTGGAAGGAGTGGAATGCTGACCTGTTAAAGGCTCCAGAAGAATTTGCGTCGAGGGCGAATGCTACAGAGACTGTTGACTTTTTGAGTACAGTAATTCCGAAGGAGGAGTTGGCAACAATAGAAGACGGAAACTCAGATAGAATGGATGGTGTTGGCAGGCTCGAAGGTTTACAGTGGGACTGCCATTCAACTTATCGGAAACATAATGAAGATTGGAGGTTGAAAGGAGTGGACCATTCTTGTGAAGGTTGTAACGAACATTTTATGACTCTTCCTCTCTGTATTTTAGAGTTTATGAGAAATATAGGTCGACCTGTTTCAGAAGAAGAAATTTTAGAAGAAGCCAGAAAGAAATATTCCATTCTACGAAAGTCCGATGGCAGTCGTTATAAGGAGAATCAAATCCGTGCAGTAAAAGGGAGTTTATGTTCGACTGGTATTTTTATGAAGGCTGAGGAGAATGGAAAGGAATGGGTTGTCAATGAAGAAGCAGCAAAACAATATGAAGCAAAAATGTTGCAAAAGCACGGTAATTTATCTAGAAAATGGCATTCTTGGAATACCAGAAGAGGATTTCTGAAGAAAACGAAAAAACTTGGAATAGACTATACTGGAGAAGATGGAGTTACTATGGAAGGACAATGGATGATACCTAAATGCTGTTCTTGCTGTTTCGATTGTTGTTCCTGTTGTCGCGAAGAAGGTATAGAGACTGTTTCCTGTTCCCAATGGAGTTGGTTGATGTCGATTTCCAACGACATGAGAAAAGATCCACGTTGGAATGATTGTTTTGAGAATCCATTTAGAGGATGTAAAATCAACTGTAATTTGAAGGAATTGGAAGATTCTTTGGGCACCGAAAAGCTGAAACATGTTATGCAAACTTTTCATTGGCTCAGAGACTGGTTTATGTGCAATGACTCGAAACAGTCACTAGATCGAATGTATCCAACTTCTCCCATCAAGACGAATAGGAAGACGAATCATTTTGTTTCATCGTCAGTTGACCAGCCATTTTCCACTTTCAAATATGACAAGAGTCGCTTTCATTGTCCCAGTAGAAGAATGTTTCAAGAATATGGATATTTGGAAGAAAAGATGCCTTTTTGAATACTTGGTGAATGATGAAAGAAAGAAAATCATCTACTGATGAATAATATGTATGTGTCCGTAACCTTACGAATGAAGATGATGTCGGCATTTATTGAAGTCGCCTTTCTTTTTATCCTACCAAGTGGGTAGTTGATTGTTGTATTTTTGAATGTAAAATTATTTTCGCAATGCCAAAACTTTTCCTATATTGACAAACTACACCACCCATTGTTGTAAGGAAGACCTTACCTCATCCAAAAAAAATTAACACATGTGAGAAGGATGGGATTCGAACCCACGCCCTTTCGGATGAGAGCCTTAATCTCACGCCTTAGACCACTCGGCCACCTTCTCATTCTTATACCCATGTAGTCACATTTGCTCTTTATTATAATATTCATCAGAACGGCATTTCAGTTTCTTGAAAGCCATCCATGGTTGACACAGATTATCAATTTTTAACAAACGACTAGTATCTTGCAGTTTATCGAGTGATATATTTTGCTATCTATTATGGACAAGAGTCAATAGTCCACGAACGCTAGAATGGCAGGATAGAATAAAAGTACACATTTCTTGGATCACGTATCTCGCTATAGCAGACACATCTTTTGACAAAGAACATTGAGATAGCAAATGTTGTGCACGCTGATGAATGCTTGATACATCATCACTATCAAAAAGATAATCAAAAGATTGTTTCATCCACTTTCGATGCTTATGATGGGTTACTTTTTTCCACACTTGGTGATAATTGAGACATCGAATACGAGGTGGTGTTCCAGTAACCAAACAAAAAGGAGGCACATCTCTACGTATGGCAGCCATTCCTCGAGGTTTTTGTAAACTCTCAACTTGAAACACAACGATAGTCTTACCTCCTATCATAGCTCCTTGACCGATTCGAACAAACTGATGCAAAGCACTGTGTCCTCCAATCACACAATAGGGATGCAATTCGACATGACCTGCAATCGAGACGTTGTTTGCTACGGTTACATGGTCATGTAACCAACTATCATGTCCCACATAAACGTTGGACATCAACAACACGTCGTTGCCGATAACAGTCTTGTTTCGAAAACTTGTTCCTCTTTCAATTTTCACATTCTCTCTGATTTGACAACGACTACCGATCTCCAACCCCGTTTGCTCTCCTTTGTATTTCTTATCTTGAGGTCGATACCCCAATACAGCGAACGGATACACGGTGCAGTGGTCACCAATCATTGTATTCGAATCCACTAGCACGTGGGAGTCCAAACGTACAAAGGAACCGATGTGGCAATCACTGCCGATCTCAGTAAATCTACCTATCTTGCTATTTGCACCAACAACGGTATTGGGTCCCAGTTTACAAAAATCATCGAGCTGTACTCCGTCACCAAGACAACAAGTTTCAGCTACTTGTGTATACAAGTTGCGTGAGGTGAGAAAGATGCGAGAAAGCGTGTCGCTTTGTGATATTACAACAGTTGGTTTCCGGGTAAATGGACGGACCAAGAATCGAACCCATCGCATGTTCCACGTGGATATCCAACGCTTCCAATGAATGAATGAGAAAAGAAGGGAAAAAAACAGATTCCTGACAACCCTCTTCTTCAAAAATTAGGAAATCGACAACCTCGGACAATCGAAGAGACTTGCGAAATGTAGAATATCTATTCATCGTTTTGATATCTTCATCCTTTTTTTTCTGTTTTCGAAATACATTTTGATCCTCAGACAGTAATGATAATAATACTCATGAAGTCCAAAAGCTTATGGATCAAGGAATGGCCTAGTTTGAGAAACCCGCCAAGAATCTTCCCATTTGAAAAATGGGCTCACGTGTGATTTTTCTTTCTGGCATTCAAAATGAGTACAACGACCACAAGTTCCTCCACTATAAGAAACGAGGAGGATATACCGTTACAATCGGAACTTTTATATAGTGTTCAAAGGTTGGAAAAAAGAAACTATGGAGGACGACAACTCAGTCCAAAGAAAATGGGATTGAACGCATACAAGGAAGTAAGGCATCTTTTTACATGTTCATGAAAAGCCTTTTGTAACAAGCACTAGGCTTTAAAGACCAATAGAGTTCCTTGTCTCTTTTTCTTTGAAGGTCCTGCTATAGCAGTGGCAATGGCTGGAGACTGGACAGATTGGCATACTATTCCTTTAGAAAAGGAACCTATCTCTGGTGTTTGGGGTGTGATATTGGATGTCCCATTAGGAACCCATATATACAAATTGGTTGTAGACTTTGCAGAAGAAGGAGCATTACAAGAAGCTTTGACTCAAGGATGGCAACCAACAGAATCTGAATTCACTACGAATAGCATTTTAGAAAGTTGTTACTTGTTGATAGAAGTAACGAGTCCACCAGCTCCTAGAGGAATGAAACGGGTTGTTTCTCTTGATTCATCTTCTCGTTCGCCTATCACTGAATACACTTTAAAGAGTGATGTATGGGTAATCGCTGCAGCTTGGTTGGCTTGTTTGATTGGCATTGCATCGCAGACTGTTCATGCAGCAAGAACTGCAGATTATAACACTCTGAGTAATCGAAGCCTGCCTACCAATAGCAAAGTATTTCAAACTCCTATGCCCACTAGAAATTCTGCTATTGCTTTAATTTCTTCTTTATATTTACAATTTACGAGTACTTTTCTATTCTATGCTCTTATGGTACAAGACTATGGTTTCATAGGTTTCTTACTATTTATCTTTTTTGTCGTATCGATGGCATTGTACATGACGAGTACTGCTTTAGATGGCTTTACAACCAAAGAGTTTATCAACAAATATCATAATGTGAGTGCATACATAATTGGGATGTTGATATCAGACTTGTTAGGCGTTGTCATTAGTTTGACCGATGCTATTTTGGTATATGTTTTTGTATGGCTTAAGCGAGGACAAGTACGACTTCGATCATGGTCAAAGCGTGTACTTATCTATTGGATATTGGCTGTATTGAGTTATTTTTTGGCAGCAGTTTCTTTTTCTGTTCGAGCACCCTTTGTTTCTTTAGAAAATCCACTGAAATTAAACGGTACTCGGATTCCTGGTGCTTTTGAAAATCATCATCATGGACTTTCATATAGTCCTGAGCCAATATCTAATAGTATTGTTGGCATAGTGGCCAATGCATTGGGAACAATTGTGTCATTGCTAGTAGAGTCTTTCTTAGTATTGGGTTGGTTTTCCAAGGAATCCTTTTCGAAAATTGTTGCCGTTACTTTTGCTGTTATGTTTGGTATCATTGCTATGGTATATGTATCGGCAGCAGGGTTGGATATTCATTCACTTGTACAAGCGATGCAGTTTTCCAAAGTGTCATTGAGATATTCTTCTATTCAAGCATTAATCGCATTGGATTTTCTCGGTGCTGCTATAGAGTTGGTACAAACTGTGTTGTATATTGTTTGGAAAACACCCAAAGGTAATCTATAAAGGAATGTGAAGATAGTTGGTTTCTATTTTAGTTTCATTTGACTAATAAGCTTGATACTTTGTCCAACATGAGATGAACAAAAGAGAATAAAAGCTATATTTTTTGATTGGAAATATTTTCAGACATTGGAGTAGACAGTTGAGCATCCCATCCATTTTCTACTACGTAAGGATACATAAACGGCAACAGTATAGGTGAACATAAAAGAATACCACCATAGGGAAAACCTCTTTGGTCAACCAAAGAATGTGTCTGTTGTATCATCCAATATTCAAATGCTACTTCCCATCCAGCTACTAAGGGAACTATTTGATGCGCTATAGAATAACTCCAATGAAACCATATCCAATTGGGAACAAACCAACATTGAGATGTTTGTCTCATCGGGAATTCATTTTCCGGTGGCATCCATCCAAAATATTGTGCAATTTGTTCCGATAGTTTTGGTTTCATACCCAACTCTTTGATCAACGGTGTTTCATCTTTTGCAAGGTTACCTAAGCGTTGAGCCTCTTGCATTGCTTCAAAAAGACCTCCAAACTTATCCACCAATCCGATATTCAAAGCATCCACTCCACTCCATATCCTTCCACGACTAATCTTCTTCACATGCTCTAAATCTAACTTGCGACCAAGACTCACCTTTTCTACGAAATCTTCATAACACAAATCCAAAAAGCGATTGGCTCGATCTTGCATTTCTTCATCCCAGTCTTCCAGCAAGGATGATGCCGCAAATGCAGAAGCATGTTTTCCAAAAGATGGTGACTGAATGGAAACACCCAACTTTTCTGCAGCCTCCTTGAAAATAAAACGTAAGGTAAATGCACCAATCGACCCAGTAATAGTGGTAGGTTGAGCTACAATACAAGTACAAGGAGCAGCTGAAAAGTATCCACCACTAGCAACAACATCACCGAAAGAGGCAATTACTGGTTTTACTTTGGTTGCAGTTTCAACGGCGTGATGAATAGTGTCAGAGGCAACATAGGAACCACCAGGCGATGAGATTCGGAGAACTATGGCACCGATTGAATTATCTCTCACTGCCCTTTCCAAAACAGAACACAGTCGTTTCGAACCACCACTAGAATCATCTCTCATTATACTTCCTACTAGGTGTACTATAGCAATGGATGATGAAGAGATCATTTGAGACTCTTGTTGAGCTGTTCCTTTCGATGATAACTCTTTCTTTCTTATTCTTTCTATTTGTTCCTTGGCTGAAGCAATCGACTCTTCCATCTTCATTTCAAACGCATAATCTAGTAAACGAACCCTTTTTAGCTTATTGTCGGTCATCTGTGACGAAGTTTTATCGGAACTCGATTCATTGCCAGCTACTAAATATGTTTTTGTTGGTCAATAATACAACCCAATAGATATCCCAATACTTACTCTCAGCCTTTTTGGAAGCATTCGATAAATCAATAAAAGGCAACGTAGATGCGTTATTGATTACCGTCTCTGCATATCTCAAATATTTATCCAACCAAGGATCCCTTTGTCGTTTCTCTTTTATTTCTTCTTCACTCATATGAGATACTTGTTGCAAACAAGATTTAAGGTTTTCCAATAATCTTTGCTGCTCAATCCATTCTTTGTAATGGAAAGTAGAAGAATTATCTGGATTCATTTCCCAAGGAAACAAGTCCAATAGCCTAAAGATATATGTTACAAATAATGGCGATAGTAGCTTCCGTGGACATACCTTAAGCAAGATTCTACAAACGAACTAGCTGCTTCTAAGGTACTTGGCGATGTAGTAGAAAACTTGGCATGTTGTCGTTGCAATTGTTCGACTGCAGATAAACATTCATCTACAGCGATTGTCCTTGCAGTTGCTCGAATCGTCCTTCTCGCTTCGACTTTATCTTTAATCAGGTTCATCAAATCATGACGATAGGATAGTCCTTCTATGAGTCGTAAATGAAGAGATTCTCTCGCTGTGAAAGGAGCTTCATTCATCAAAGCCAATATTCCTTCAATAGATAAATTTCTGCTCTCTGCAACATCTTCTGCAATCTTATTTCCAAGGCAAGACATAAGAACTTGCAGTTGCTCACGTTGATGAACAGTCAGTTCTGTCTCAGTAAACGTATTGGGAGCATTCTTATATTCATAACGAGCCAAAACTTTTGGAACAATGCCAAGTTGATCCAACAATTTTCTAATAAAGACAACGTCCGTGCTTAAACCAACCCATCCCAAACTGCCTGAAGGTTGCATACGAACATCTTCACAAGCAGAGGCAAGGTAATATAAACTAGTTGCGTTTCCCATCAATTCACCAAACGTGTCAGTATAGAAAATGGTCGGTTTCGCATCGTTGGTTTTCTTCCGAAAGCGAACAATGGCATCTCTAATATCTTTCACAACTGCTAAACCCAGGAAAGAGCTCGAAAAATCATCGCCGTGTGCAATCAGTGCAGTTATTCTGGGATCACTGGCTGCTTTATCGATGGAAGCAACTAATCTTCGAAGAGAAATCTACACAGCTACAATTAAGTAATAAGCAAATATCAGTTGTACATACCTTTGGTTTCGTTTTGCCTCCACTTTGTAAGGCCTGAAATAGGGCCTCTCCAGTAGATGGTTCCTTTTCAACTACAACTATACTGGATAAATCGAGATCAAGGACACCAGTACCTAACTCTTGTGGAACTCGATTTTGAAGATTCCGATACAAAGAATGTGCAACATAAATAGAACCTGCCGTTGCCAAACCAACTACTGCAAGTGAAGCTCTTACGCCGCGACCAACAAATTTAGCAAACTTCCAGGTTCCTAACGATATACGGCGAAAAGACATATCAACTAAGAGCCATTCTAGTCTCAAAGACAGACAAATACAAATGAATGGTAACAATAAAAATAATACAATGTATGAGTGGCGTATGATCGATGATTATGTCGTGACAGCCTTATATAAATATACTCGGCTCTTTTCCAATAGAAACTCTATTTCCAGTAGACTTCAATTGGTTTTTCTACAGACACGAAAGATCATTGCAAGCTTTTTTCTTCTACATTTCTGAAGAACTTAAGGATTTCGCATGACTCGACAATGACTGAATGATAGAAAAGACTCCTTGACGGGGTTTTCTACTTTCAAGGACTTTAGATTTTTTTAACGGACCAGGTACTGTTCAATTCCTAGATGCATGTTCATGGCAACAAGTATCCTTTCAAATATTAGTGTCCTAATTATGTTTGAATGGAGTGTTAACATTTTTCTCAAAGGACATCTGTACAATATTAAACTCATTAGGACAATATAATGAGAGTATTATTCTTGAGAGTGGCTGTAACTCAAGTTTTGTGATATCTACTTCATTCAAGACATCGTTATCATCATGTGCAGCTAATTTATGTCCTAAGCTTGATGTTTCCCACAACTGCTATCCTTAATTCTTTGTAAATTCAATTTTTTTTTCTTGATAAACAACTTTCATCAATCCAACAACAAGCGAGGATGTAAACTACATTTGATCGACAAAGAAAATTCTCGTTCTTTCAATCCGAATTCCTGCTTCGGGAACAATGCTTTATGAAGAGTTCATCAACGAATAGCTTTCACATTTCGGTTCACTTGACTCTTGTTTAGTCCTATCTTGCTAAGAATGTTTTCCATGTCCAGTCCCTAAGAGTAAGATAACTTGCTCAGCAATTTAAGTTGAATAAGATAAGGGCACCTCGTACCACAGTTTCATCTGTTTCAACGCCAATTTGTTCACAAAGTTCTTTGTATTTCAAGTTGGCGTTCTCTGAAATAGCATCCAATATATCCTTGGCCATCCGTTTTCTTTGCTTCCAATTGGACACATTGTACAATAGATTCTGTTGAAGCTTCTTCCTTTCTTCTGGGTCTATTTGCTGTATACCTGCTGATAAAACTTGAAGCTTCTCATTCATTTGCTGCAAAGTTGACTCTAGCTCATCTCTCTTGTTTCTGGCTTCCTCTACTGTCATCTGCGAACTTAGGTAATTCACTTCCTTCTCTAGCTCAGATATTTCTGTGGTAATACTCGCGTATTCTTCTTCTTTCAATCTCAGTTCTTCATCCATCTCCTCAACTTCTTTCTGTTCGGGTATCTCAATAGTATCCTGTCTAAATAAGTATATTTTTGCTTTTCCATACTCTTTCACAGACACAACTTCTTTTTCCACTAAGCTGGATAGAATTTTCTCGCACAGCGCCTTCTTGATACCGTCTTTTTGAAGTGCGTCGACAATGTTTTGAACGCTGAAAGGGCGATTTTGCTGTTTGTTTTTTCTCAGTGATAAAGTTTTTCTTCTCAGAGTATTCATACTTACCTTTTCCAAAAAGCGCATAACTATTTCTTCTTCGGCAAAGGCGTTGCTACTTTTCCTTTTACTCATCTAGAAAAATTTCAAGTGGCGCTCATCGAGGCAAGATTTGGAACATTAAAAGAATTTGGCGCCAAATCTGAAAACAAAGCATTTTTTTTGGGGAAGAAAACAGAAATGAATATCAGCTTTGGTTAAAATGGCTCAGGGCGTAAAGGATTGGTTGAAAGAGGATCCTGAGTTTGCTGACTGGGTTGCGCCTTTTCAAGAAGACAACATATACCTTCCTATCGATTCAGGACTGGATGATCTTTCGAAAGAAGCTATCTGGTCTGTTTCATCGGCAAAGATTGGGAATGGAGTTGAAAAACTAAGAGATGGAAGAGTGGATACCTTTTGGCAAAGTGATTCGACCCTTCCACACGTCATTAACATCCAATTCAACTCCAGGAAAAAGAGTATCTGAAGTTAGATTATTTCTCGACTATCGTTATGATGAGTCTTATACTCCACAGAAGATAGCCATTCGTGCGGGAAACTACTTCCGTGATTTGGAAGATATTTTACAAAAAGAACTCAGCGAACCACAAGGCTGGGTACGCATACCATTATGTGAAGAAGATTTGTCGCAGGACTCGTCCTCAAAGCTGGTTTCTTTCTTTAGAGTCGCGCTTTTGCAAATAGTGATTTTGGCAAACCATCAGAGTGGAAAGGACACACATGTTCGACAAGTGCAAGTTGTGGGATTCAGGAATAGGGAAAAGGAAAAGCTGTTTAATCAACCCAATTTCCAGACGATAGACTTTTTGGCCTATCAATATTTGAGATGATATGTCTGTAGCAGTTGTTTCGCTTGCTGCGTGAGACGGATAATAATAGTCCCAGATGGCTTTTGTATGAAAATGTTTTCAGTTGGCGTTTTGTAAACCGTTCTAACCATTTATTCTTTAATATTTTGTGAACGAGTCAATTCCATATATTCTGTATATGATGTGGTGAGATATATCATACAAGTCTATCACTTTGTCAATTATGTTGGTTCCAAATGGGTTGTATAAAATTAGTTGAGAATATTATATTGGCAATAGTTTTATTTTATGATTTTCTAGCACAAAGCTGCCTGGAATAGAGTTGACATATCTCTTGAAAACTTAAGGATCACTTGCTTGTTTGATAAGTTTTCACGTGATATCAACTATTCATATAGGACAATATTGCTCGATCAATTGAATTGCGGTTTATATATTTCAGTTATTTTCAACTAGTTCAATGTGTACATAGGAACTAATAAATAGGATTTCCCACTTTGCAGTTGTAACTTGTCGTGACAATCATAAATAGTAGTGTTCCTCCACATTTCTTTTCCTAAACCGAACTTGACTTGTTGATTCGTTGTATTCATTTCAATCAGCTTCACTCGTGGTTGGGATACGTTTTGATGACCACAAAGCATATCCAGAATAGGTTTCTGTCGTTCATTCAAAGCCGAATTGAAACTATCGATGTGGAGAATGGAGACCGCAACCGTCTCTTCCAAAAAGTTTCTCAATACCAAATATCCATCCCATATCTAATCAGTTTTCCATTTGTAACCAAAAAGGAATGAAATAGTTGAGTTGTGGATCCATTTCAACAAAGTCCCACTTACTTCCATCGACCACCCAACACTCAATATTTGATGCAATTCTGAACTCGTCAAAAAAATGGTCTCTTCTTTTTCTTCCAATAGACGAATCAACTCCTCCAAACAAGAGCCATCTGATGAAGATGAACTCATAATAAGAGATGGTGGAATACGTATACTCAGATATTCATTATCGTACAGTTTATCCACATTTTCTAAACACCATTGTTTACAAGCACTTTGTGTAGTTGGCAATACGATATCGTTCAATATGGACATCCGTTGATCGATGCTGCGATATATACTCGTTCGCATCGGAGGATCGAATGGAATCAAATGAATACCACGATAACCAAGTTTACGACAAATATCTATCAAACTTGGACCCAAACTGAGTCCAAAACAAATTGTCTTTTCAATCAAACCATGAAATAACATCAACTTACTTATCATCATTGAGACCAAGTACCGATGGATAGTATTTCCAAATTTGATAAAAGGCAGCAGTGCCATTTCTTATCCAATCCATCAAAGACATTTCCGTTTCAAAATAAAGAAATTCCTATAATAATCTTTGAGAGTTGTACAAAGATGTGTTACACATAACTTGCATTGATTTCTTGATCCAATTCTGAGGAACAAACTTTTCCTTCCAAGAAACATTTCAGTGCTAGAGCATGTGCATCTAATAGTATTCGGTCAAAAGATATTTTTACAAATGTAAATCATCCAACCAACGTTTTAACGAAGAACTCTCAATCACGGAAGCTCCTTCCATCAGTTCTTGAATCCAGTGTCGTGCGTTGAAACCTATTTGACCTCCGAATTCCTATCTCAAGGAGAAATCACTTGTGACTATTTCTATGGTTACTGTCAACATCTATACTTACCGGATGTATGAAGCCACTGGAAAACAAAGACATCAATCTTTCAGCTGCTTGTTCAACGTCCAACAAAGGCTTGAACTGAAGAGTACAATTGCGACCAGTGGGGCACAAGAGTGACTTCATTTTATCCACGTCTGGTTTCTTTAATACCATAAAGGGAGATATGACGACTCTTTCTGACCAATTCCTATGCATATTGATAGACTCCAACAGCTTCTGTATAGAAATGACACTCTCGAGATCTAAATAAAGAATAAGGCCTCAAACATGATTCCTCTTCAACTTACTCAAAGCTGCACTGGAAATATCAACCATATGCTCTAAACCCCAACCTGAAGACACAAGAGAAACCAACCTACTTGTCACCACCAAATGACTCGTGATATTGTTGCGTTGAAGGTATCGATGATAATAAAGACTACCGGAAGAAAGTGTATAGACTAGAATTGTGTTAGTAAGAAAGCAACTGGCAACAAAACGGACTACTTGTCACCTACAGAGAGCAAAGAGGAAGAAGACGTTAGCCACAAAACAAGCTCTACTAAACAAGCGTCTATGGCGTCTTACAAGTCTTCCCCAAAAAGGCTGCATCTTCTCCAACGACAATCATCCAAAAGGAATCTTCCAAAATACTTTTTATTATTCTAACGAAAAATATTTCACGCAAAATAATTCAAATTTCCTTTCTTCTTCGCCTGAACTTGAGCAATTCCTTCCACAAAGTCTTCGTGAACTATTTCGGTTCTGTCAGATCTCAAAGCAACCATTCCAGCTTCCACACAAACAGCCTACAAATATAAACTCAATACAGAGACAATAAATATGAAACACGATACCTTCAACTGAGCACCATTGAAATCATCTGTGCTACGAGCCAATTCTTCAAAATTGACATCCTTGTAGTAAACAAATTCATAAACATTACTTCAAAAAGGCATCAAAAACTTACAGGATGGACATTCATTTTTCGAGAATGTATCTGAAGAATACGAGCTCGAGAACTTTCATCGGGTAAGGGAAACTCAATCTTCCTATCTATCCGACCCGAACGCATAAGTGCTGGATCTAATATATCTACTCGATTCGTAGCAGCTATAACTTTGATATTATCATCCGATGAAAAACCATCCAACTGATTCAAAAGTTCCAACATGGTTCGTTGTACTTCACGATCACCAGAAAGTTCGGAATCAAATCGTTTGGTTCCTATGGCATCCAACTCGTCTATAAATATAATCGTTGGTGCTTTCTCCTTCGCTAGGGCAAAGGCATCACGAACCATCTTCGCGCCATCCCCTATAAACCTAAGAAAAAAATTTATCCAAAGTCCTTGCTTTCCTCGGTAAAGTTCTTACATTTGTACTAGCTGCGGACCCGCTAGTTTCAAAAAAGTTGCATTGGTTTGTGCTGCACAAGCCCTTGCCAATAAGGTCTTTCCAACTCCAGGAGGACCATACATAAGAATTCCTACATTCCAAACTGAGACAAAAGAGTACTCTTCAAAAACACAATCATTACCTTTGGGAGGACGAATTCCTAACTTGTCAAAGCGCTCCTTATGTGTCATCGGAAGTACAACTGCTTCCACTAGTTCCTGTACATAATAAACAGTCTTATCTTACTCAAAGTTTCAACAGCAAACCTGAATTTGTTTATCCAAGCCTCCAACTTCACTATAATCTTCGGTCGGTTTCTCATCCACTTCCATAGCTTTCACTCGTGAATCATACTCTGGAGGTAAAGTTTCCAGAATCAAATAACTGTCTTTGTTCACTCCGACAAGATCTCCAGGCTAATGTATACAAGTAAGCTTCTTCCAGTCATTCAAGAGACAACATACAAACCTTTAGTTTTTCAGGCTCAACTAAACCTATGACAGGCAAATAGATGGTTTGTCTTGTTGATGTCTTTATAACTGCTGCCTTCCCACGACGTTGTGAGTCTAAGTCCATGCTGTGTCCCTCGTCCTATTTATTCATCAAAGTTTCCCTTTCTTATACACCAGCTTCCAACTTACTTCTTCGTCCGCCCTTTCTTGGTCAAGTAATTCAACTACATTTCCTACTAAATAAGGTAGCTGTTTATTTAACTTTATCTTGTCTTGATTTTCTTTGATTCTTTCCTTCAACGTGCTTTGTTCGTGTTGTAAACGTTGATTCTCACTTCGAAGCACCTGCCCATCTACATATCACAAGCTCTCTCCAAAGGGTCTCACTCACTTACCTTTACCTCCGACTCTAGTAACCTAGCTCGTTGGATAATTTCTTCAGTTGAAGCGCTTTGAAGTTCTGAAAGAAGACTTTCCGAAGCTGCGGCATCATCCGACATGATCAAGCAAATAGCAAAATATTTTGATTCAGAAGTACCAACCAATGGTCCTCTCCTTTGGTAGAAGCACTTGAAAATTTCTTTTCAGACAAGACACATAATAGAAAAGAGCTGTCTTACTGAAGAACAAAAATAGTCTAAGAAAATTGACTGTCTTACCATTGTGATGCTATGAATAACGTTCCTTTGTGTTCATATGATCAGTCGCAGAGCAACACATCCACAAGAAGAAAAGAAAATTAATTATAAATGGAAACAGAGCCATACTCAATACTGCTTCAACTAAATGTGTATGGATGCCCTCATATGGAGCTTTTGTTCAAATCTTTTGCTTAGAGTGTGTTACTCCTCTTAAGGAGACGATACTGCAAAGAGAGCTTTAAAAAAGAGAAAAGCGCTCGACTAAGTATAATTGGCCGATTTAGCTCAGTTGGCTAGAGCGCCAGGCTTTTAACCTGGTGGTCGCGGGTTCGAGAGTGTACGAGCATCCCGCAGTCGGTGTTTTTTTTTTGTTTTTGAGGAATGCAATGTTTGTGCTTAGTGCTATGGCTCTATTAGTCTATGATTCATCCTATTGGATTTTTTGCTTTAAAATGCTTTGTTTAGTTGATTGGGACATTATCATAGAACCATAAAAGATTGTGGTTATAACAAATCTTTAGTCAACGTAAGCCTACCTAACTGTATATATTTTCAAAATGAAATGGAATACTGCACAAAGATGATTCTTCACTTGTTGCTATGTGGACATGGGATGTTCAAGATGTAACATTCGTTGTACATGATTTATTGCTTACAAACAACTTTCTTTGCATGATTGTAAATTATTCAGACAAGTCGTGTTCTTATCACGTCTCTATCACAACAGGTAGTCCAGCAGACTCATATGCCTCTATAGTTCAGAGTCCTGAATGCAAAAATTCGATATAAAGAAACCTAGTTTCATCAAGTTGCTATAAAGGAAGTAAAATATAAGGCAGTCGTAGTATTCTACTGTATAGATGAATATTTCCAACTATCTTTTGGGTATATAATTGACAAATTGAATTGCCTTGACATTGTGTGTGTGTGTGTGTGTTTGTAGAGATGACTAGTGAAATGCCGGCAAAGGGGATACACCAAGAAACTTTACAAAACAGCAGAACAGAGGCAAGTAACGAGTTTGAAGTGTTAGAAGACGACGATGAATTCGAAGAGTTTGAAGACGAAGGTATTTTTGGTATTTGTAACTGGAGTTTTTACTAAGCAGTCAAAAATAGAGTGGACGCTTCAGAACGAAGACGGAGCCGTAGAAGAACAAGAATGGGAAGAAGACTGGGACGACGAAGCTGCAGATGACGACTTTATAATACAACTCAGAACAGAGTTAAAAAACCAAGGTGTTTTGAAAGAGGAGTCTTGAGCATACAGGGGAGGCACCAAGTTTCTAGAAACTTGGTCAACTTGTTCCGCGTCCACAAAAGTTGCAATAAAAAAATTTTACCTTGTTTGGCACGAATAAAAGATACGAGAAACTTGTCAGTACACTCCGACGCAGAATGCATGTTGAAATAGTCTTACATCCTGTTTTATGTGCATACTGAAACGGGTAAGTTTCTACAACTCCCGTTTCTAATTTTCGAGAGCAAACTCAACGTCCAGAAAATACATCAAGCCTAATAGACTATTATCTGAACATACTCTCAGCTCTCGTAAACGACAACGTTGTGTGATTTCTTATGAAAAACAGACTCGCGCTGTCTTTATTGCTAAACACGGCGAGTGAATTGAAAACGATGAATTTCTACTCCCAACCTATTCCTGCCTTTTCTTTTCTGCTTATTTCCAAGTGTCGCGTTTATTTTTTGGGGCAACAGGCTATAAGGAAGAAATTGTTTTCAGTTGACGTACGAAACTTTGTTTCAACTATGAGTGCAAGTAGTAACGGTGTAGCTAATGGTGCTGGAGGTACCTGTAAAATTGACTTGAAGGATCCCGAGTTGCTCAAGACTAGTTGCTTTATTGGTGGCAAGTTTGTACCTGCTGCAAAAGAAGATGGTCAAGGATGGTTCGATGTCTTCAATCCTGCAACAGGTGAATTAGTTGCAAAAGTTGCTGATGGAGGAAGGATTACCACACAACAGGCAATTGAGACTGCAAAGAGTGCTTTTGACTCTTGGAAGAAACTTACCGCTTTAGAACGCTCTACAATACTTAAAAAGTGGTTTGACCTTATCATTCAAAATGCTGATGACTTGGGGAAGATTATGACTACTGAACAAGGCAAACCTCTCCCAGAAGCAGTAGGAGAAGTCAAATATGGTGCATCCTTTGTGGAATTTTTTGCTGAAGAAGCCAAACGTCTCTATGGTGATATTATCCCAGCAGGTTCACAAACAAGAGCACTGGTGATTCCTCAGCCAGTGGGTGTCTGTGGTTTGGTCACACCTTGGAATTTCCCGTAAGTTTTTTTTTTTGATATTTCTGATATCCAGCTCAACTTGATTCCACTAGTTGTGCTATGTTGACACGTAAAGCAGCACCAGCACTAGCTGCAGGCTGCACAGTCGTTTGTAAACCGTCAGAAATGACACCATTGTCTGCACTTGCTTTATGTGAACTTGCTGTTCGTGCAGGTGTACCAGCAGGAGTATTAAATGTTGTAACCGGTTTTCATGCCCAGCCAATTGGTGAAGAATTGACTACCAATCCTGTTGTAAGGAAGATTAGTTTTACTGGTTCTACAGCTGTTGGAAAGAAGCTGATGATGCAAAGTTCTTCGACTGTCAAAAAGGTCAGTCTTGAACTTGGAGGTTTAGCACCGTTTATTATTATGGAAGATGCCAATTTGGATGCAGCAGTTTCCGGTCTAATTGCTTGCAAATTTAGGAACAACGGTCAGACGTGTATTTGTGCGAATAGAGTTTATGTTCAGTCAAGTATATATGATAAGTTTGCGGAAAAAGTTGTAGAGAAAGTAAAGACTCTTCGAGTTGGTAATGGTATGGAAGCTGGAGTGAATTTGGGACCTCTTATCAATGAAAAAGCTGTTGAGAAAGTGGACAGACATGTAAAGGATGCCGTATCTAAAGGAGCCAAGGTACTTGTTGGTGGCTCTCCACATTCTCTTGGAGGTCTGTTTTATCAACCCACAGTGATGACCCACATGATTGATTCTATGGTGATGTCTTGTGAGGAAACTTTTGGTCCTGTTATTGGTCTATTCAAGTTTGATTCTGAAGAGGAAGTGTTAAAGAGAGCCAATAATACAAATTATGGTTTGGCATCTTATTTGTATACATCCAATTTGGCGAGAGCATGGAGAATGGCAGAGTCATTAGAAAGTGGCATGGTTGGTTTGAATGAGCCCATGATTAGTACTGCTACTGTTCCCTTTGGTGGTGTAAAGGAAAGTGGTATAGGTCGTGAAGGAAGTAAATATGGCATAGCAGAATATGTTAATCTGAAATATGTGTTGATGGGTGGTATTGTTCCATCCTCTTAAAGCTTATGTTTGTTCATTTGTTGTCGGACATTGTGTTTGATATATGTTGAATGCTTTATAAAGTTGGGCCATTGTTGAAGAGGAATATTTCATTTTTAAATGTTATAGTGAATCCCATATAATCTAGTTTTCTATGAAAAGTTTTTATTACTTGCTCACTCTGTGGAAGAAGCATTAAAGAATGGGCCTCATAAGATTCCTCCTCCTCAAATAGAAATCGACGTAGAAAACAATCTCGAGGAAGAGGAGGAGGAGGAGAGGACGGTTGAAGCAATTCCAGAACAACACAATTATTCATTACAGCTGAACGTGGCCATTTGTTCTTTCTTTGAGAGGGAGGGGGTGTTGAAGATACTGTTTGTTTCTTATATTTGAATTAGTATTGTTCAGTGTGTATTTGGTAGCATGTTTTACGGAGTTGTATTGTAACTGACCAAAATATCATGGCTTGCGTGGCAAACGAGCCTGCTGGTTGGAAGACAAGTTACGAACCAACTCAACTAGCAGATAATGAGTGCAGCACCCCTCAACTTGAAGTTTGTACTATAAGGTTTTTGTTATTGGATGGTAACGACTTTCGTGTTGCTTTCCCACCAAACACT
Source organism: Galdieria sulphuraria (assembly GCF_000341285.1). Taxonomy (NCBI): domain Eukaryota; phylum Rhodophyta; class Bangiophyceae; order Galdieriales; family Galdieriaceae; genus Galdieria; species Galdieria sulphuraria. The sequence goes on from NW_005178431.1 coordinate 108,574, forward strand.
ACAGTGTTGCAGTTGAAAGAAAGGGTTCTTGAAGACCGACCACAAGGCAAGCAACTTTTGGGTCCTCCTGTTTTTACTCAAGACTTGTAGCTTTTCTTTCATTTTTAGAACACAATAGACTGCCTTCTCCATTGTATCCCTCAGATATTCGTTTGTTTTACTTTGGAAAAGATATGGAAGAAGAAAAGACCCTTCAAGGTAGGAACAACAGCCAACAAGACGATGTCTAGTGACTAAGCCACTCCTAAGATTATGGAATTTCACCTCAAGAAGTCTCCACTATTCATTTCGTTGTTCGAATGAGAACACATCAAGTTGTTCAATCCGAAAAGGATGAAGTGAAAAAACAACGAGCTTGTGCGTCTTGTGTAATATGTTGAATGGTGGTGGAGTTGGGAAACTGTTGTTGTCGCATTTATTTATCATTTCATATGGCGGTTAGGTGAAGAAAAGGTTGATAGTCTTGTCGATGACGAACATCTTTCGTTGTAGATATTCCCGAATTATTCTTATGACACAAGAACGTAAATTTCATCTTTATCTCATTTCACTGTATTTTGTCTGCTACTTATTCTATCACCGAGACTTAAAGCCACTCCTTGCATCTTGCTTCGAATTCTTATAAATCCAACGATATTTCCTTGTGCTGTCTTTTCCGCACTCACATTCAACAATGCATCTTCTCCAAATATCGATGTCGCATATAAATTGGCTGCTAGAAATCCTGATTCATTCTCCAATCCACGTGGTGTAAGACATTTCATGTTGGTACAACGAATCACAAAGTCCAAGTATTCACCAAGGTCCACAATATTGGTTTGAATGGCAATCTTATTTTCCCATTCAAACTCTGCCCAAAGTGAACGGAAAACAGCATCTGAAACTACACCGGGATGAAGATAATCCATGACATCGATATGAATATCGCTTAGAATAACACTACGCGAAGGAGAAGCTTTCCCTGCAACATCATAAACTATTGTGCCAAATATAATTCCAGCTTCTGTGGAAGAAACTTTGATATTGGTTCGAATACTTCGTTGATCCAATGGTCCTATATTATGGCTTTGTGGTCGTTCACATAGTCTTAAATCTCCCATTGTTGCTAGTTCTACTGTCAGATTTTGTAAAGTATCCGTGGTTTGGTTCATCACTAGGATATCTAATATGATGTCATATTGTTTAACTGCCACATGAGCCTCAGCATAAACTGGATCAGTTCTACCAGTTAATTGAACCACTTTGGTGAGATCAAATTCGATACTTTCATCTTCTTCTTCCACTACATGATGTCAATGTTCGTCGTTTCAAAGTGCTGTCTGACTTACCAAAGTTAGAGTCCCACTCTTTCAAAGCAGAGGAGTGTTCAGAATAGTCAAGAAGGCCTCCAAACTGTCGTTGCGTTCTCAAAATTCTAAACTCGATGGGCTCATCTACTTGCAAGTGATCTTTTTCCGCTTGTTCCCGAAGTTTCTCGTCTTCTTTCTTGTGCCTTTCTCTAATGTATTCTTCGAATGCTATATGGCTTGATCTTAAGAAAAGGTCTCCAGGAACATCTCCAGTCAATGAAAGTATACATAAAATAATTCGTTCAGCAGAACCTGAGTCCATTTTGGATGGAGCCTCTGAAGACTGTGCAAAACTAATGCTACTTCAGTATTATTATCCTCCTTCTTGGTAAAACTACTTACCGTAACAAAGAACTGCAGAGAAGCATAGCATTAGCATTCATTTTATGACTCGTCTGCTTATTCACTAGATTACGAGATTTCAGAGCCAATTTGGTAATAGCAGAACAAACTGCAACTCCAAGAAAGTAGTCACCGCCAAGTATCAAACTTCGAACAGCTGGACCTTGTTTATTCAAGTCTCTCTTTTCTATTCCAGTAGCCAATTCTTCAATAACAGTCTGTGTTGCATAAGTCCCATCTGCCAATACTTTTGGCTTTTTGGAAGATACGGAATGAAAACTATGATCCGAACTCACGCTTTGGACATCACTGAAAACTTCCGTTTCCGTATTTTTAGTCACATGAGGTGAAAGCGGTAATGGACTAACTACAGTTAGAACTGCTTGGAAAGAATTATTGACTTGATCACTATTTGAACTGAATTCTGCAAGAATCCAAAAGATTCCACGCAATACTCTAGGGTTGTGCAATCCAGAAGTTACGATATAACCAAGTCTTTCTATGATTGATGACTGAAGATGAGGATATTTCACAGCCACCTCTCTCAAAGCAATAACGGCATCGGGTGCAACGACAGCCAATTCATCATCAACAAATTCTTCCAAAACACTTGTCGCCAAAGCTACACAGTCTGGAAAGTTCATAGCAATATTTCGAATGAAACGAAGCAATAATTGACGATATTGTAATGTTACTTCAAAGTCATCTCCAACTTCTGTGGCAAGTCCGTGGATTTCTTTTCTTATCAAGTTGATGATGGGCTGTGCATTTCGTGATGTTACCAAATCAGAAGCCAAGCTGAGTACTTTCTTTCGGATTTCCAAATTAGGAGAGGACAAAATGCGCATCATATCAAATAATACTTCTTGCATCACAGACAGATGATTCGTACGAATTTCTTCCAAACGATCCAACAAAATAAGCCGTATATTATTATCGCTCTGAGATAATAATAGCCTACAATAACATTCCACTGCTGCACGAACAGCTGTTGTTGACTGAGATAATGAAAATAAGGTATTTGCAGCTTCAAAAGCGACCGAAGCAGAACTACTTTGAAGCAATTCAAAAATCAATTTGATAAATGTGGCTTTTTCTTCCGGTTTTGATTTACAAATAGTTCTTATCAACTTGAGAGCAGAAAGTTGAAGTGTCTCACCCCATGAGGAAACAACTTCCAACGAGTGTACCAAATATTTCACTGCCTTATCTTCGTCACATTGACAAAGCATCTCAAACGCGTTCCTTCTACAAGATACATCGGTTTCGCCTTGAAGAAACTGATAAACCAATTCAGGAGCATCGGGTATCAAATATTCAAAGTTTCGAAATATCTTTGAGAGGAATGAGATGAAATAAGATTTCTAGAACCATTTTGGTTTTACTTACCATATGAACTGCCAATATTGCATTTCTTCTTACAAAGCTGTGTCTATGTTCCAAGTTTTGTCTAACTGTAGGCACAAGCGGCTCCAGTATTTCGGCTTCTTTCATTTTACATATAAAGCGCAAGGCACAACCTCTTGAATACTCGTTGGGGTGGGTCAGTTCGTTTCTAATCATATTACTATAGAAAACAATTCATATAGATAAAACACAATGTCTTCACACATACCAAACCAAAATCATCTCTGGAAGCATTTTGCCTTGGGGCCCAGTCTTATCGACTATTTCCAAGTACACCAAACAGAGCTTGCGCAAGTGATTGTCTTCGTGCGGAAGAATAAAACTTTTCAAAAGATGAGCAACTTGAGAAATTACAATCCGGAGGGGACCAACCGAATAACTGTCATAAGCACTCCAGGAAGGGTTTCACCGTTCAATTGCAACAAAATAGCCCTCTTCAAAGCTTTTGTTTTCTTCTCCACGTCACTGGACTCCAAATCCTTTTTAAGTTCACCTACTTCATTGGGTGTTGAACGATCATAGTGCACGGAGAGAGTACACTGTTTCTCCAAGGCAGCCATAGAGAGTCTTGCAATAATAATTTCCAACAAGAATAATCAATCCACAAAGAATTTGTATAATCAATCTTTATTGTCCACAAAGAAGTAATTGCCACTTTGCTTTTGCTCTTTATCTTTTACCGATTCCAATTTGTTGATTCTAGGACGATAATTGGTTGGGTCTCTTCGAAAAGTAATATCTAAGTTCTTGAGGAATTTGTTCATTCCAGGGACCAAGGCTTGAGGAGCACATGCAGTACATTCTCTAGCCGGAGTGCCTTCATATACGAGCACTCGATCTGCTAAATAAGTTGCCATAATAAAGTCATGCTCTACCACAAAAGCAGTCTTCTTGGAGTGTAAAATAAACCTTTTAATCACTTTGGCAGTGACAATACGTTGTTCAGAGTCCAAATAGGCACTTGGCTCATCAATTAGATATATATCAGCAGGTTTTCCTAAAGCAAGAACTATTGCAACCCTTTGAAGTTCACCACCAGAAAGATTCTTCACTTCTTGATCTAATATGGACTCTATTTGCATAGGCTTCAATACATCTGTTGAGAACTGAGGATGATTGAAAGAATCTCTTATTTTGCCGTGAAGTAACTGACGAACAGTTCCCTCAAATGATGGCGAAATCTTTTGAGGTTTATAAGAAACATGTAATTCTGGAATAGTTTCTTCAGAATCAGGTTTCAATAATCCTGCCAACATACGAATAAAAGTAGTCTTTCCAGTTCCATTTTCACCCAACATAACCACAATTTCTGAATCTGTAAAACTTCCTGCCATAACATGCAATACAAAGTTACCCAAAGTCTTCGTCATGGCTGGATAAGAATATAAACGAGGTGCATTATCTCCCAAAGACTCGGTATCTCCAGTTTCCGATATTTTAAATGATAAAGCAGTTTCTCTAAAACGTAGATTTTCCGTAGGAACAAAGCCAGCAAGAAATACATTGATTCCTTCTCTTACTGAAAAAGGCATAGTGACAACACCATAAGCGCCAGGCACTCCATACAAACAACAAATAAAGTCCGATAAATAATCCAATACGGCCAAATCGTGTTCAACTACAATAACATAAGTCTTTGTTCCCACATGAATAAGAGAACGAATAGTCTTCATAAAAAGATCAGTTTTTCATCCATCATCACTTTCAAGGACAATCTTACCTGTGCTGCTTTCAGCCTTTGTTTCACATCAAGAAATGAGCTCGGTTCATCCACCATATAGACATCTGACTTTTGTACAATAACAACTCCAAGTGCAAAACGTTGAAGTTCACCACCACTTAAAGTCTTTACGTCTCGATCTAAAATAGACTTCAAGTCAAGCGCTTCCACTATTTCATCCATTACACCGCGGTCGTTTTTCTTCTCTAACAAGTTTCCAACAGTGCCACTAACTGCACGAGGGATTTGGTCGACATATTGGGGTTTGATGATGGCCTTCAAGTTGTCTTCAAGAATCATAACGAAATAGTTTTGCAGTTCACTTCCTCGAAAATATTGAAGGATTTCTTGCCAATCGGGAGGATTTTCCCAACGACCCAGGTTTGGTTTCAGTTTAGCTGACAATATTTTTAGTGCAGTACTTTTGCCGATGCCGTTAGTGCCTACCAGACCCAATACTTGTCCTGGTCTTGGAGTTGGAAGACGATGAAGTTTGAAAGAGTTGGGTCCATAACGATGAACCGTGTCTTTTTCCAAGTTTTTTGGTAGATTGATTATTTGAATAGCGTCAAAAGGACATTTTTTCACACATATACCACAACCAATACACAACTCTTCAGATATATAGGCAACCTTTGATTTGGGAGTAACGTCGATACAAAGTTTGCCCATACGATTGACAGGACAACTTTTTTTGCACTCTTGTTGGCATCTTTTGGGTTTACATTTGTCTTCGCTTACGATGGCTATTCTCGTAAGTTTTTCCGCCATCGTCGTCGCCAATACAAAGACAAATGTCTAATGTCCCAAAAAGGAATCACATGATTCGACTATGCTATACAATTCCATATATATATATATATGTATGTATATATATATATATATATATGTGTATATATATATATATATATATATATATATATATATATGTGTGTATATATATATATATATATATATGATATTTGTATCACTATTCTATGCAATACATCATTGCATATCTCCTATTTTCATATACTCCTTATACAAATTATGTACTACAATATGCATATACTCCATATACAAAGAAAAGTAATAGAATAGCATGTTTCCATTGGATGAAAAATAATTAGTCCCATTTACTTGTTGCCGTTGAGTTTCAAATGGTGCCCACTTTTATTCTTCCTTCGCACGTGACTCTTTTGTTGTTCATAGTAGCTACCTATTTATGGTTATTCCAACTTTCCCATTCTTTTTGTTATGAATATGTAGTAAAGATACCTCTCTTGTTGGGTGGTATATACCTTTCATTGATTGTGTTTCAGGCAGCACAGGAAGGACGCAGGCCGTGGAATCCAAATAAACTCAGCCATCACGACAACAATACAAGTATTCGTCAGCAACAATTAGCATATAGGGAGAGACTATTGGTTCTTAAAGAGAAAGAAATGGAAAAAAAATTTATTCAATTGCAAAAAAGCCTTGCTGATAAATTGCAACTTTGTATGGTTCAAACAGAGAAGAACAACTTGAAAGAAGATACAAAATCGCCTCTATTGAGCAACAGCTATGAATTGGAAGAACCGAAATGCACAGAGATCAACTTCCTTCCTCCCAAGAAGAGTACGTTATCAAAGGAATCAGAAACCAACGGAAAAGAACGAAAGATAACCAAAAGAAAGTGGTTCCGAAGAAGATTTTTCCACAAGAATACCATATGAAACTTCAAAACGAAAATTCAATTATAGAAAAACTTGTAATGCCTTGAATTGTAACATTGTTGTAAAAAAACTGGACCTTTTCCAATAATATTCAACTTTGCCATAAGAGAAAAACCAAATTTATTTAAACATTATCGAAAATGAAGTATAACAAAGAAATCAAACAAATTTCATCAAACAATCTCCAGGATAAATAGTAGGTAGATAGATAATGTCATCGCTCTTCTTCGTCCGATATCGCTGAAACTTGCATTCCGTACTAATAAGTGCAAGAAAAGCAATCAAATTGTTAATCGCATATTCACGACCCACACAGACATGTGGGCCTATACCAAATGTCAAAAAGTTCTGACGATATTTAATATCTTCTTGTCTCTCTGGACTCATACGATCCTAACAATAATATTCCATTCAGTTCAATGAGAAAAAAGAGTATGAAAATATACAAACCGGATCAAACTTATATGCATCTGGAAACCCTTGCATACAAGAACTCCATATGGAAGGCATCACAAAGGAACCTTTAGGTACAGTCACATTCTCTGTTAAAGGAACACTGCCCATCGCATTTTGAGGAACCATAACAGCAGGAGGACGATATCGTAAAATTTCTTTAACTACTTGACGAGTATAAGTCATACTTTCCACAAGTTCAAAGGAAAGGGGTTCATTATTAGGTCTTAGCCTTTTCTGCTCTTCCTGTACTTTCTTCAAAACATCGGGATAATCCGACATCAAAGCCAAAGTCCACGTTAAAGAAGCAGTTGAGGCATCTTGGCTTGCAAATAAAAAGTCCATGAGTGTTTCTGCCATCTTTCGATTGTTGGAATAAGAAGGCATTTCTTTATCTTGCTGTGTCGCCTCTTCCATTTCTTCCAATACCCGTTGAGTCCAAAAGTCAAGTAAACAGCGAGGAGTTCCACCATTTCCAATGTATTTCTTAGATTGAATAACTGCATTTTCTAGCAAAGCTACAATCTTTTTCCTAGCAAAATAGGCTTTCCAGAGATTGGTTCCAGGAAGAAATACGGGAGCCGAAATAAAGGCCTTTGTGACTGTTATATACCAGTGGCAAAATTGATCTCTTTGTTCACCTATATAGGGACCAGCAAAGACATATTGAGAAGTTTCCAAGTTCAGGTCTCTACAAAGAAAAGACATTTCCATCTCATCATTTTCTTTGGACAGCTGTATCCATTTTTGCAAATGACTCTTGATGGAGGTCTCCTGAAGGGTGAGATATACACCGAGTGCTTTACGAGTGAACAAGCTTAGAAAACTTTTCCGCAATTCCTTATGTTCTTGTCCGTGCATAAACGCAATATTATTTTTTCCTAATATCAATCTTGCAGAAGGATGAAGTGCCAGAAGAAATGTTCTAGCAGAGTTGTTATTGAGAATAGCTCGCACCAAAGCGGAATCGGTTACAAACAAGGTTATTCTTCCCACCAAGAAATTTGCGGAAACACCTTGAGGGTCTAATAGTCTTTGCTTTTCCCAAAATTGATAAGGATTCTTTACCATTTCGATAATAGAACCCAAAAAAGGAAGGGTGAAAGAAGGTCCGGGTAATTTGGAGGAACGTTTCCACCAAAAATAATGAAGTTGTTCAAGGATAAAGTAACATATCATGGTTATCACAACTAGCAAAATGATAAGGTTCCCTGAAGAAAGGCTATTGAAACTAACTATATCCATAGGGTTCACTGATAGAGTTGATTGTGCAGTTGTTATGCTACAAATCCCAAAACTGTGCAATTCACCACACAAATCAAAATAAAAACGACGATTCGAAAACAAAAAATGTCCAATAGAGGCGTGTCATTCAAGTCATTATATTCTTATAGGACAAAAGCATATATTTGTTTTATATTTATATACGAAAATAAGACTAAAACATAGTTGTAAATGTATTAATTCTTGTTGGTTTTATCTAATCTAGACAATATAAGGATTGGTTTGTCTATATCAATTGATAGAATATGCTGTCTATATATCTATATATATATCTATCTATCTATATATCTATATATCTATATATATATATATATAAGAGAGAATCATGGCCTATTTATTAACTCGTGATATTCTTTACAAGAAAAATTAAAATCATCATTAGGGTAGTTTAGGCATTTGGGATTTGAGAACAACAAAGAGCTTGTTGGAGGAAGAAGTTGTTGTTGGAACACCTGCATATTGGCTTGGTAATGAGTCGGTTGGCAGACTTTTGTCAAAAGGTACCAGGACTCCGTGGTTTTTACAACTTTCTGGCGCGTGTGCACTTGAGAGGCGTAGAAAAAGAGTTGCGCAAGTATGGTGGGTTAGAAAAGGCCGTCCCTAAAGCAAGTTCTCAATACAACTAGGACTGAGATATGATGACCTTCTTAATGAGCAAGACCCTGACGTTAAACAGGCTATTGAAATGCTTCCAGAACATGAAAAGCAGCTAAGGGCTAAACGTTTCATTCGTGCGTTTGATCTGTCTATGAAAAAGACTCAACTACCCGAAGAAATAGCACAAAAAGAGGATATTTGGAATCCTTATCTTCGAAGTCGCATTCAGTTGATTCGCAGAGAAAGGCACCGAAATGAAACTTACAAGTAAACAATTTTTCATAAAATAAAGAGTTTTGTTTGGGTTTTCTTCCCATCCTAGTTGAGAGAATATGGCATTATCCGCAGTGTCTCAGTGGCTTGTGTTGGGATATACATTTTTGTTGACTATGGGAGGGTATGATGTGTCACATAATAATAAAACTGAGAGTTGAATCAGAATATAGACTCATAGGATATGTCAAAGCAGGCAGTGTGCCTTCTTTGATATCCAGTTTGCTCAGCGGTACTGCTCGTGACGATCTTCTTCAGTTGTAGTGCATAACTCGGGTTTCGTAGGTAGTATTTTACTATATGGAGTATATCTATCCAACTGGAAGGTTTGTTTCTTGACTCTTGTCGTATTATGTGTGGTATTCCTTTGGAGATGGTCCAAGACAGGCAAAATAATGCCTTCCGTACCTCTAGCTTGTTTGACTGCTTTCACTTGCATTATTCTATGGGTATTAGAAAACAAAACCTAAAGAGTTTTCCAATATAAAGAGTTTTTGTCATAAATGGCAGTCGATAACTATTGAGCTTTTGAAATTGTGGTTTCTTCATGTGGTGCTGAAATAATAACAAGTCTCGCCATGTCTTACGCCTACTTGTTTAAATTTATCATAATAGGAGACTCAGGAGTTGGAAAGTCTTGTCTACTTTTACAGTTTACAGACAAAAGATTCCAACCTATACACGACTTGACTATTGGAGTCGAGTTTGGTGCAAAGATTGTTCAGATGGATGGAAAGACGATAAAGTTGCAAATATGGGATACGGCTGGACAAGAGTCTTTTCGTTCTATTACTAGAAGCTATTATCGTGGAGCTGCTGGAGCATTGTTAGTATACGATATTACACGTCGAGAAACCTTCAACCACCTTGCCACTTGGTTAGAAGACGCCAGACAGTATTCGAGTCCAGATATGACGGTAGTTCTGGTCGGTAATAAATGTGACTTGGAACACCGTCGACAGGTTTCGAAGGAAGAAGGAGAAGCTTTTGCTCGTGCACACGGTTTGAGTTTTCTTGAAACATCAGCGAAGACAGCTTTTCACGTGGAAGAGACGTTCACGGAAGCTGCAAGAACTATTTATGAAAAGATCAAACAAGGAAAGTTGGATTTGAATGGAGACTTTCAGGGTGTGAAAGTTGGTGCTACAGCAAACACCATACAGTTACAACAGAACAACCAAGACGAAAGAAGCGGTTGTTGTTGAAAATTTTGTGAGGCTTGGTTCCCAAAGAACAAGTTCAAGGGAATAAAAAGTTTGTATACACTCTTTACACTGACGTTAGTTCAGATAAGACTCGGAATATCTTTTTGTCGCACCACTTGAATGAACTTGCGGAGATTTGGATCAAGTCATCTACGCAAAAAACGTTGCATCAAGTGGTTTCGAAGCTTCGTCGGTGCAGCTAATAAACCCATCAGTCCTATGTTGGCGGCAACACAAGCGTAATACCTAAAAAGGAAAAGTTGAAGTAATCAAAAACTTGACTTCGTTCTCCCTACTTTTGAAGGAAACTTTGCTTTTTCGTTTTATGATGAAACTTTCTCATGGCTACGAAACCTCCCAACCAACCGCCAACCAATGCTGTGGAGCAAAGAACCTTTTCAGGAATTCTCCAACCTCCTGTTCTCGCCTGTTCCTTATCGAGACCAAATAAACCTGCAGCAGTTGTATTCACTAGTCCCAAATAAGAGACGAATAGTCTAGTATTCGGGTTATTCAATGGGTTTCTAAAGGACATTTGTCTCAAGTAACAACACTAAAGGGATCGAAAACCACCCAAAACTACAATTGTCGTCGGTTCCGTACTAAAACAGACATCGAAATGGTTCAAGTGGAAAATTCAAACGATTCGTTTATTAGTAAGTTTTCATCAACGACGTGACCGCTTGCGCGATTGGCTATTCTCTCTGTCATCTTCGGGATAGCGACGCTTTTCTTTGTCTTCTTCAGCTGCTCGTCTTTCCATTTCATCCCAATCTAACCCTTCTTCTTCCGAACTCAATTCGGCTTCTCCACCAGAACTTCCTTCAAGTTCTTTGGTATCCACTTCTTCATCTGGTTCATACTCGTCGGAATCATCCTCAGACTCACTATCCGACGGATTATATGAAGCTTCACTCGAAGCAGCTTCCTCTTCATTGCCTGAGCCCTCTTCGGAAGAATCAGGATTCAAAAACTCCCAACCACCTTCCTCATAGAAAACAGGCAAATCTGATCGAATAGACTTTAAAACATCAGTCCAGTTGAGACTAACTCGACTTTCATAGTATTTTATATCTTGCTCATCCAAAAAGCTCTGTAATGATTTCAACTCTTCCTTTGGAATGGATGAGATTCTAACAAAGCATTTTTTCACTTCTGGTTCCGTTTCAAAGTTCTTGTAAATAAACACAATATCAAAGCTCTTCAACGAGAAATCGACTCTCTCAAAGCATGCAATTTCAACATCAGGGAGCGAAAGAATAAACGGAGGCCAGTCAATCAAGTCTACTATACAATGTAGCGTAGGTACAAGTGTCAAGGTTGCAGTGGCTGGAGCACCAGAAAAACAAAGTTCACGATAGGGAATATCAAATTCTATTGCATTGCCATTCTCTACTTCTTTCACAAAACGATAAAAAGCACGATTAATTTTGTTACGCATTTCTCTTTCACGTTGTTCCTCTTCAACTTCTTCTTGGTCAAAGTTTCTTCGACGACTGTTGGAAAGTTTAATAGCACCCTCCATCACCTCTGTGTAGAACTGAACATCTTGTGACTTCTTCCCTCCGACCATAATAGCATGCTTTAAGTGAAAGTGCAAAACCACAATGATCTCGCTCTTGGCTTCTTGGAAAAATGCATGCCTAACAATTGGACTTGTAAGAAAACCAAATTAACGACTTTCTTTCAAGACACCAACTCACTTAATGTTTCGATACAAAATATCCACCACAAAACCAGTCTTTGCTTTGTATCGAAAGCCATTGGAATGTGCCTCCAAGATACCGGAATTCAACTTTCCCTTTCCTGCAAAGGGTCTTATCGAAACATCCACCAATTGAGGGACTCTTCCTATTAATAACTTGAGCTTAAAGCTATGCATCATATATACAGCACATCAACAATATACCTTTGTCTAGAATTAAAGCTTCTTGTTCAACAAGGCTTTCCTTCTCACGTTCTGCGACTTCTCGAGAAATAAATCGCTTCCTCAACTCCTTTATCTTTCTTAGACATTCATTCAAATTGACGGGACTAGTACTCCGAAAACTGAGCTCTTTTATAAAGTCCTTTTCCAAGTTCGGGACTTTTGCAACTAGCAAGATATTAGAATATAATGAAACCAATCGGAGAGGACTTTCGTACCATTATTACTTCGATTTTGAGGTCCAATGCTAACAGGAACGTGAAAATTGATTCGAAGATATGTAAAATGGCCTTCATCACTCTTACTGGCGTTTTTAATAGTGGCAACATGGAATGGAACTGCCATCCCATTAATTGGTACAATCAAGGCTTCCGCATCCATATCCACAAAAATCTGACGCGGTCTTAGTGGTGGCAGAAGTGATGCATCTTTATATGCTGCATACTCATCAGCAGCTTTCACTCCTGACGGTTGTGACGAGTCACGGTCCTTTGAACCATTTCCAGACAACCTTTGTTGTGCCTATTGAAAACAGATTCAATAATGCGAAAAATGTTACAATAAATGCTTCTTACTTCTTGTAACTTTCGCTGGGCAAGTTCTTGTTGATGTTTCTTTCTCTTTTCTTCGTCCTCAACAAAGTTTTCTTCTATTTCACCAGCACCTCTATTTCTTCTCCTTAATGAAGTACTCTGAGCAACATTCATATCATCCAAATATTGTCGCGATATTTCTCTATCTGCTTCCTCGTCCTCTTCTCCTTCGAGGAAATAAGTAATTTCCTTCAAATCTTTTGCAACTTTATCCGTCAATATTGAAAGGTCATCCTCGACTACAATGACAGTGTCCGCCACTTGCAGGGCATAATTACCAATAGAATCATTAAGTTGCTGCAGTCCGATTGAGAGGTTAAAAACCATATTAGGCTTCACTTCTCTTTCATTCTTTGGAGAAATTAGTAGAGAGGAATCACGAAATTCTATGCCTGTCCCAAAACCAATATTTTTTGTCAAGTGTTGCTCCAAACCTGACTTCTGTCGCTTCAACTCATTCAATACCTCCTCATAAACAGTACGAAGCTTGACTCCGGGACGAAGATATTCAACTGCTTTGGCAAGGACATTAAGAAGAATACCGTAGTTTTCACTTCGCTCATTTGTCGGGTCCACTAAAAAGGTACGCGTAACATTAGAGCAATAGCTTCCATATCTAGCTCCAATAGAACAAATAATGCAATCAGGTGAAAGCATATTTCGGTCACTTTGAGCACTAGGTCTTAGGTCATAACTGCCGCCACTTTGAATAATAGGAGGATAACAAGCATCGCACAAGTTAGAGTCTATCTTGAGGTTAAGTTTCTCAGGAGAAAACATATATTCTTCAACCTGTTCTGATAGTTTCTCGTGTGAAACCTTCTTCCCTTCGTCTAATATATTTTCAATACGCGGGATCAGGAACTTGTTAAAAATAGTTGTCGTGACCGTTGCTGCAGTTTTCATACGATTTAGTTCTTCCTTGTCTTTGACTTGCAATAAGGTAGCAATATCATCATTTACTACTACGGTTTCAAGAGGAGGGCCTCTATTTATGTACTTGTCGAATAACTCGCAAAGCTTTCCTTTTTGAGGGTCCTTCCTTACGACTCCAAGTACACACTTTGTATCTTTTCCCCCAAATATTGTTTCTACAGCTTTTTGAAAAGTCGATTCAATCTCTGACTCCTGCGAGAACTCAAAGAAAGTGAGTGTGGGCACGTCTGTGAGGTTCTTTGACAGGTTTCTCAAAGCAGTACAATTCTCCGTGTTCGTAATCACATTTAGTTGTTCTTTGCGGAAAAATAAAACAGTTTCCTGAATCTCTTCTCCAAAAAGCCAGACGAACAAAGATAACGAACGAGAATAACCAGTTACTTCGTCTTGCTCCGTTTTCCCAGAGGCAACAGCTAAAACCTCTGAACTATGCAAGCCACCCGAACCTTCCGCTTCCCAGAATGAATAAAGACTGCGAAGTTTTCTTGCAAAGTCTTCTTGAGAACGAGTCACCATACTACCGTAAGGAAGCAAGAGGGAAATAGCGCAGTTGTACCCGAGTTGGCGCAAATATTTAAATTGCTAATTACCGTAATGGTTTCTTGAGCCTTCAGGAAAGACTTGAAAGAATAGAGTTATCCACGGAAGCAAGTCAGTTGAGTGAAAATAACAAGGAAATCGTTTATATATATAAATATATATACATATATATATATATATATGAGATGTGTGACCTGTCCAAGTCTGATGTGAAATGCGCCGAAATGCCTTCAAGGCTCAAGGAACTCATACAAAATATTCTAGACTTAAGATCTCATACAAGCCTATGCTACTCTTTGCACAACGCTTTGGCCAGCTACTAAGTGTACATCTATTTCAAACGACGTCGGTTACTTGTTCCGTGATGGCGTCTCGGCCTCGATGACAAGTCTTTCTCCCTTGAACATTTGACTTATTTGTGCTTGTCTCTGTAACATCTGCAAATTCTTTTGGGCTTTCTCGACAGCTTTCAAGATGGCTTCTTCATCTTGGAGAAGCCTATTATAACATGAAGTCAAGTCGTAGTTCTTCTCGGCGGTACCGACTTACTTGTTTTGCCTAAAGGATTCCTTCACTCTAGCCAAGGAATATTCACGGAAATTATAGTCTGAGAACATGCTACTGTATTTCAGCATTTTCCGGTAGAGTCGCAGAACTTCTGAACGACTCATCAAACAACAAGGGCCCAATCAATCCTTTTATTCATTCTCTTCGTTCAACCTTAAGAGCATTCATTCTCTCACATTTTTATAAGAAATTTAACAGTAAAATAAAAGATGGTGCATATATGTTAATTATTTCATTTCATGAAGAAAACACACTTTTGTAGTAGAAGCTGTATGAGAGTTGCCATAATATGCACATGTGGTTCTATTTCAAACTACCATCTATTCAAAGTCTTGTTTGACAAACCAACCTATGGGCTATGAAATGAAATACGAAGGTGTACATTAGAAATGATTTCCACTTACAATCGATTTACGATTATTCATTTGTGATTGTGTGGTTCAAAAGTATTTTGGTAGAATTCTATTTAGCACTCTTTCAATGGCCTTGTGTTTTTGCAGCGTATGTGCATTCTCAAACAAAGGACTCTCTTCCAGTGTTTATCGTCCTTTCGGTTATACTAGTAAAACAAGTTCTTTGAAAACTAGTCAGTTATGCAGAAATGTTACAAAAAAAGTAACATTATTTCAAATGAAGACGTCTTCTGGTAACAAGACTACTGTAAAGGTTCGTCGTCCTAGACACAGATTATTTGGACTCTCGAATATGTTATACTATTCTTAGAATGTGAATACAGAACAACAACTTGATTCAGAATTGAATGGTGAAAAACCTGTGGAGAATGATGTTTCCAGTTCAGAGGAACAAACCTCTAAGTGGGTATACCCTTCAAGGAGATATGGAGCCACCATAGATATGGATGGAAAAAGCAACGTTTGGGCAGTTGAACCTAAAGTAAGTTGGGGCGTCGAAAGCTTTTTGAATGCTTTCTTTCCGTGTTTTATAGGTAGTTGTACAATCAGAAGATGAAACAAGCAAGGGCAACTGGATACCTCTTATCATTGGAATAATAGTTGTTTTAATAGCTGCAGCTTTGCCTTTTTTGCCTTTAACTAATGCCGACCAATTTCGGTAAAGCAAACTTGCGAAACTTTTTGGGGAGTTCGTTGTAGGTTTTTTTAAGGGAAATAAAAAGGAACTTGTACACTCTTAGGCAATTGTTAAAAAAGGGAGATTTACTACAAACCAACACAAAACATAAATTCCTCTTTCTTTTCTTGTAACTATTATGCAGCTTCTTCCATTTCTGCTGCCATCTTTCGAGCATTCTCCACCACTTCATCAATATTTCCTTGCATATAAAATGCCTAACACACACAAAAATAAGCCAAATACAAGAACAAAAAATTATCATCCTTACTTTTTCTGGAAGATCATCATATTCACCGTTCAAAATTCCTTTGAAGCCTGCAATAGTATCCTTCAAGTCTACAAATTTGCCAGGATATCCTGTAAATACTTCTGCAACATGGAATGGCTGAGATAAGAAACGCTGAATCTTTCTAGCTCTTGCAACAGTCAATTTATCATCTTCAGATAACTCATCCATTCCCAAGATGGCAATAATATCTTGCAAGTTCTTATAATCTTGCAAGACTCTCTGTACTCCACGAGCGACATCATAATGTTCTTTTCCAATGATTCTTGCGTCCAACATACGACTTGTCGAGTCCAGTGGATCTACAGCTGGATATATACCCAACTCTGCAATTTGACGAGATAACACGGTAGTTGCATCCAAGTGAGCAAAAGTAGTTGCTGGAGCAGGATCTGTCAAGTCATCAGCTGGCACATAGATAGCTTGGACAGAAGTAATTGATCCTTTCTTTGTAGTTGTGATTCTTTCTTGTAATCCACCAAGATCAGTTGCCAAAGTAGGCTGATAACCCACAGCTGACGGAATACGTCCCAACAAAGCGGACACTTCTGCATTGGCCTGTGTAAAGCGGAATATATTATCAATGAATAACAACACATCTTGACCTTCTTCATCTCGGAAATATTCTGCAACTGCAAGTCCAGTTAATCCTACACGAGCACGGGCTCCTGGAGGTTCATTCATTTGACCATATACCAGTGCAGCTTTAGAGTCTCCACCATCTGTTCGAATAACACCACTTGTAAGCATTTCATGATAAAGATCATTTCCTTCACGAGTTCTTTCACCGACTCCTGTAAATACAGAGAAACCACCGTGCTTTTTGGCAATATTATTGATTAGCTCCATAATAAACACTGTTTTGCCTACTCCCGCACCTCCAAATAGTCCAATTTTACCTCCTCTTGCATAAGGAGCCAATAGATCAACTACTTTAATACCAGTTTGAAGAATAGAGGCTTCAGTTGATTGCTCTGTAAACTTTGGGGCTTCTCTGTGAATAGGATAGAAATGTTGGGTTTCAATTGGACCCCTTTCGTCAATGGGCTCTCCGATAACATTCATAATTCTTCCAAGAGTTGCTCTACCTACCGGAACCCTTATGGGATCTCCAGTATCCACCACTTTTTGACCTCTCACAAGTCCTTCAGTCGAATCCATAGCGATGCAACGTACAGTGTTCTCTCCCAAGTGCTGAGAAACTTCCAATACCAATCTGATATCGTGTCCTTCTACTTCAAGAGCATTCAGGATGGGAGGCAAGTCTCCTTCAAATTGCACATCCACTACTGCTCCTATGATCTGAGAGACTTTACCGTGACTTTTAGCTTTTGAAGAAGTAGTTTTCTCTGGGGTTGAAGCCTTTGGTGCATTTGCTGTACTGGGTTTGTTAGTCTCTGCTTTAGTAGGACCTGATGAGCCGCCTTGCTGAGTAGAAGCCCTTCGAACGCCTCGTACGAAGTGTTCTACAATCAGAATAAAGATATGATTCCGAATAATAAGACGAAATGCATACCTTGTTTCAAACCGATGGAAGCTTCACTTTGACGTGAAGAACGAGCGAGAAGCGAGGCAACTCGTCTCGAAAGAGAAGAAACGTTCCGTACCATTCTTTCTTAACAACCAAATCAATTGGACGGGGACGAACGACAATACAAAAGCAAGTTTAGATTCCTCATGTTTTCAATGTTAGGAAGAACTGCCGTATCTTATTTGAGGAAACAGACTCAAGTTCATATACTGAAAAGAGGTTTTGCAGACCAAGTTGCCCAAGGTTCAGAGAAACTGAAACTTAGCTTTGCCACACCCACTTCTGCCCTTCGAAAGGATGCCTCCGTGGTAAGAAGAGGCGCGTGTGTAGTTTCTAAACTTCCTCTCAATTGCTATAGGATATGGTAGTATTTCCTGCAGCTACAGGAATGATGGGCGTTCTTCCTCAACATGTTCCCACAGTTGCTCAACTAAAACCTGGTGTTGTCACTGTAATAGAAGAGGGCAAGGTTAGATGGAGAGAGAACTTTTGTGCCTTTTCCTCTTATTATATTATCATTTTTAGGAAGATAAGTATTTTGTCAGTAGTGGATTTGCTTTTGTTACCCAGGATCGAACAGATATCTTGGCCGTGGAAGCTGTTCGTGTAAGTTGAAAGTCGTTCTCTTGTCTTTTATTGTCTCTGTCTTACTTTGCTTACCGTAGTTGGAAGATCTGGATAAAGAGGCTGTACAAAGAGGATTAAGTGAGTGTGAAAGTGCCATAAACTCAGCTTCCGATGAAGTCTCCCAAGCAATTGCACAGATTGGAGTGGAAGTACACTCAGCCATGAAAAGTGCACTTGAGAGCTAGTGGAACCAATATCCTGTGATGTTGTTTTTATAAGCTTTTGAAAATAAAGCAAAGTGAGGCTTTGACAATTTTTGAATATCGTTCTTTTCTTTTGTTCCTGAAACTGACAACAACTGTGTTTAGAGAAGGCTTAGATAAACACTCCCACATACCCAACAAAGAGACAATGACATGAAAAGCATATAACGGACTGTTAGAAAATATTTGTGTTATTTTTTCAACTGTTGTTCCATGAACATTTTCTTTGCAGATTGCAACTCTTCTACGGGTTGGAAGCAGTCTGCATAAGGATAGATATTCCTATAGAATGATCGTAGTTCGTCAACCACGTGTTTGGGATAGCCTAATGTTTCAAGGAGAGCGACATGACGTTCACAGATTTCCCGTCGTTCAACATGTCCTTGCTTTTTGCTTACTAAATTTTCAATCACAAAAGGATATCTTTCTTGCATATCTAAATGTTTCAATAATTCTGCCAAATGAACACGAAATGCCAAAGACTCTTGATACATGTCCCAGTAATACATCAATAGCTTCTCAAAGGTGCTTCCTTCACATAATCGATGACATTCATCCTTCACAAATGAAATGATGGATATAGGAAGTTGCTCCAAGTAGCTACAACGCTCTTCTAGGAAATAAGCAAAATGTAGTTTCTTCACCACAAATATATAAAAATCATCATTGCTTGGACTAGAGACTTTGTTCATATTCAATACTATTCTTTCCATATGAACAACTGCCTTCAAAATTAAAACAAGTTTCTCTTCCTTTAACGCCAACTCAAATGCAAGGGTTTGGACAGCCATCTCATCTCCAACATATCTCTCCAAGATACTTATATATTTATTAGCCTCATAAAGAGGATCTCGAATGCTTTCATATAAAGTTTCGCCATTAGGATCTATTTCCATCCAACCAGAACCAGTTGATGAGGAAGTGCTTTTCACTCCATGAGCATTGCCTTCTTTACCTGCTGGACTATCTATCAACAAACAAATCAATCTCAAAAATAGAGAATGAAACGATGGCTTACTCTTTGACTTGTCGTTGTCGTCCTTGTGTATCTTTTTCGACTTTTGTCCTTTCTTTTCTTCTGATAAAGACAAATCCGACAAACTCAAATGCTCTTCATTATTAGACTTTTGCTTTTGAAGTTCAAATATCTCCAAATACAGCCTTACGAGTCCTTTTGCGTTTCTCAAGTAATATTTTTGACCAAACAACTTATCCTCCAGTCGAAGCACTCTAATATATGCTCTCAAGGTTGCCTAGCCACAAATAATAATAAATGACAAAAACAAAAAATTCATTCTACCTACTTTTCTCAAACAATAAGAGTGAAAATCAAACTGATCTTCAATAATATCTTGAAAATGACGCTCTACAGCTTTGAATAATTTTAGAGCTTTTGAAAACTCTTTCAAACGAAAGTGTGACTCAGCAGACTCCAACTCATACCAAATCACTTGCAGGTCGTAAATATTTTGTGATTCTTTTACTCCTTCTTCCTTTGTAAAAAGAGACATCCATGCCTCTGCCAGTGGTATCATATCAAGTCTAAGAGCCAATTGAATACATTGGCAGTTGAGATACCTGTCCATTATACTTGTAAAACTTGATAGTATACAATATAATTCAACTGTGAACTTACCTATCTGCCAAATCCAACTTTCGAGCTTCGTTGGCAAACTGAAGAGACTGGAATATACCACCAGCATGTTTGAATATTTTCGACTTGACACTGTATGCCTCTATCAAAGTAGGTGTGTGTTCAATAGCTTTATTGACACACACAAGCGCCTGTTCCGTATCTGCTTTCATATCAAAGTGCTGTGCGAGAAAGTACAATGACCATAGTACTGCATCTGGCGTCAAATCTTTGCTCTTCGAAATGACTTGCGTATCATAAGATTCTCCATTTTTAGAAGCATTTCTGTCCGTCAACTTACAGTTGTTTAAGCCTTCATGATAAAACTCATTCAAAACTTGCTCTATCATGTTCACCTTTGTATCATTACGATAAAGAGACTTGCAGTCAGTCATCAAAGATGGTACGCCTTGATAGAGAAAACGACTGAAATACTCCTTTACTCTTCGAAGGAATTCTTCTCCAATGGCAACCTCTAAAGTCAGTCTTTCCAAGCTTGACGAATGAGGGTATCGTTGTTGAAGCTCGTTACAGGCTTCCAGAGATATATTTGACTCCAAACAAAAAGAAGACACACCATTGTTCAAAAACTTATCACTACGAAAACTATAGACGACCATATATAGTCGAATGTATTCCAGGTTGTTAGGATTCAGATCCAGCAACTGAAGAATTGCAGTTTCGGGTTCTCCCGAGTATAAATGTTCAAACTCTTCGGTCGAAATACTCTTTGAAAGAAGCAACTGAACAAGAAGATTGGCGCGAAATTCTAAATAAGAAAGTAAATCGATTATCCTTCCTTTGTTTTTCTCCAGATAGTCCAACGAAGCTTTCCAGGCACCCATCTCCTGCAATATCATAGCATGATAGAGAAGAGTCTCGGAAGTTTCATACGCTTCTTCCATTTGAGCTATTTTCGCTTCTTGATTACTTCCCTCCTTTCTTTTATCTGACGAGGCGTCCAAAGAGTCCGAATTCTTGCCAAGAGTACCTTCATAGGACTCCAATATTTTGATTGCAATATCCATCTCGCCTTTTAAATGACAGGCCACTGCAAAACCTAGCCAATGGTTCCTTATTCCGGGTTTGATGGTTACCAGTTTTCTTCTCGTTAACATAAGACCATCATAATCCCTTGTTTGAACCTAAAGGCATTGTCAAGACTCTTTCTAGACAATAAACAAACCTCTAACCTGTAAAAGAGCTAAATCGCGAAGAATTTGAATATTTTCTGGATCAAACTTTAATGCTTGGAGATAAGCCTTTGCTGCTTCCTTATAGTCCTGATCTCCACGGTACAAGAGACCATAAACATGCCAGCATATATGGCTTTTCAAGTCATTTTTTAAACCACGTCGCACTAGTTCGTAAGCTTCTTCCTTTCTGTTTAAAGCGGCGATGACGAGTCCCTTTAGTGCCAAAGTTTCGCCGTGGTTTGGAAACTTTTTCAGTATGCTTTCTGCACACTTGAGGGCCTTTTTATATTGTTTGGTCTCATAATATTTTAGAATATTCTTAAAAGTGGACTGTTCTTTTGACGGCAAAGAAGAGGCGACCATTGAAAACTTTCGAGCATAAGCAAAGCCAACAACCCCACCGCAACTAGTGAAAATAATAACAATGATGAATGAGCATCATTTGCAAGTCTTTCGTTTTATTACAGTTATCAACGAAAACTACAAAAGGAAACATTAACGATGGTTTCTTGTAATATCTTCAGAGTTGGTGCCAAAATTCGTGTCTTCATGGATATTTGTTCGAACCCTATACTCCTTTCTTCGAAGATTACCAGTAGAAAGCGTTAATCGGTTGTCGATGGATGGTGAATGGTTATCCAAACGTGTCGAAGAAACCACGGTTGGAGAGTTCAAGCGATGTAACTGTTTAGCATCTATTCTTTCTGAAAGATTGGGTAAGTTCACCTTTCTCGATGAAACGGTTGTGTCAGAAGAAGCCATTAAAGAAGACAGCGATTGACTGCCACCTCCTCGTAAATTTTGCAAAATTCCATATGTCTCTTCTGATGTTTGCTGTCCACTTTGGCGAGAATGAGAAAATCCACCTCTTTGAAGACTTGTAGCAGATAATGTATTCAAACCAAAGCTTCCAAAAGTAACATTTCTCAGTGGAACTTGACCATTTCTTGGACCTACAGTTTTTGAAAGTTCCCTCGAGTAGTGGTTATCAATATTCTGTCCAGGCTTATTCACTAGTGGTCTATAAGAAGTAGCTGCAGAGTCAGGCATCAGTCCACCTGAGTCTGTTGATAGAAAACTATTATTAGACTGAACATTTCCAACGTTGAAAGAAGAAGCTTTCTGTCCCTGAATATCTGAAGCTACTTCCATTCCTGAATGATAAGCATCTATGGAACTCTCTGAAAGTTCTCGCATAGGTGATTGTTCCATATAGTTTGGCTGTATGCCATTCAAATTGTATTCGTGTTTTACGGCACTTCGATCCATCCCAAAAGACTTGGGAGAAAATAATCCTTCATTATCCCCCCAAGATGAGTTGAGATAGTCTTCTTCATAGGTATGGTTTGACTTGTTCGATGAACTTCGAGATATCAACTTGGAATTATTATGAGACAGTTGTCCTCTTTGAAACGGGAAATTAACAGATGACATATGGTCCTTCCAAAGTGTGTTATAATTATTTGGTAATACATTTTCACGCTTCATCGACTGCTCTTCTCTTAAACCTTCAAAACCTGCTCCATATTTAGGAACACTGCATTTATCTACCTGCTTCCAAATCTCCAAAGGTGAATAATAGGAAGTTGCATTTTCCTGATAATCCTTCCTTCCTGGATCGTCACCAAAAGAAGCAGTACCACTATGATAGGGATTGGATATACCACTTCTTTCAGTCACATACTGCTGTGACCTGTTATTATTCAGTTTTCTTTCAACGAATCCTACCAAGTCATTCAATTGTTTGTTAGAAGCAAATTGGGCTTGTCTTTGTCCAACATTTTCCGGAAACGCAAAAGCTGCATCTTGGGAAGCATTCATACCAGCATTGGATAATATCCGAGGAGACTTGGAAGTGAACATCGTCATTGAACTTGGATCAGAAGTCGATCGAAGCATATTCATGGCATTGATATTCCACTCCATTCCTTCGAATTTTTCCTTGGCTATCACTTCAGTATTCGACTTGTTTACAGTTTCTCTTTGCTGTTCAGAAAGATTCGAAAATATTTTCGTTTGTTCTCCGAGACTTTTTCCTTTTTCAACCGACTTTGTTGATTTTCGCTTTCCTTTGGAGTCACCACTTTTCATTGATGGGCTATTTACATGTTGAGCTGGATACTTCATCTTGGAACCTCCCAAGGAAGATGATTGCATGGTTACTTGTTGCAGTTGTTCTGGAGATAGAGATGACGAATTATGCGTCATATTATGGTTTGGTATACTATTTGGCAAACCTTTTGAAGATACGAAACGCCTCGAATAAGGCGAGGATAACGAAAAAGCTGTTTGAGATGGAGCCGCAATTGGCAATTTGGAATGCGATGAATGATTCTGCATTTCACTTTTCATATGCTGAATGTTGTTTCCTTCCATCAAAGCATTGTTCTCGACTTCAGTTTTTCCAGTTGGTGCTAACCCTGAATACTTTGTGTCCAGTATATTCGCTTGAGCGACTGGACCCAGTCGGTTCTCTTGGCTGGGTCTCGATAGTCTTGGAGCTGCAGAAGAAGTAGCTCTGGGATAATAAGCATTATTCCAACTCATGTTGCCATTCCTTAACGTAGAAACATCAGGACTACCATTATCCATCCTAACAGCATTCATCTTGGAACGAAACACAGCCGAAGCAACCGCAAGTTCAGCTTCACCTTTGGAAACTAGCAAAGACCCAGACTCAGTCAAAAAACTATTATTTCTAACATCCTTCCCATTTAAATAAATAGCATCTCTCAAACGTCTTTGCCTTTCTATATTATTCCCTTCAAAGTTTCTATAGAAAATTGTCATTCAAAATGCAAATAAGATCGAAAGAAATTATCTCAAACCTTTTCTTCGCCAGCAACTGTAACGCATTCTCAAAGTGACGTTCATTCTGTACACGTTCTTGAGAAAGGTCAACATGATTGGGAAATTCTTTTAAGAATGCCCGATCTTGTTGAACTTTGTTCAAATCGTGCATACCCGCAACGTATGATGTACAAATATTCATAAGAGAAGCCAACAAATCATCCGTTTCTTGAACAGAGCCTTCCTTTCTTGCATTCAGAGAGTCATTGTTGGAGGATTTCTTATCCTTTTGCAGTTTCGATTTGGAAGAGAACGTAGAAATATCTTCAGATTGCGACCTTCTTCTCTTCCTTCTATTCTGCGGGTATTGCAATACTCGACATTCCAAATGTCTTCTTCTCTCCTTATCCTTTTGTCGTAACTGTGCAACGTCTTCATCATCACCATAAAAAAACGGTGACAGAGGACTGCATATATTACGATAAACATTTAAAGACAACTTCCTCTCCTTGTTACTTATGACTTCCTTCTCAAGTGAAGTATCCGTCTCATTATATTGCTGCACTCCATCGCAATTTTGTACTGAACTGGAGTGAAATACAATCAGATGGTTCCCAAAGCTCTCAACACTAACTAAGCGAAAGCATAACTTGCATTTCAACACTTTTGCCCAACTATCAAAAGCTTCTTCTCCACTGACAAATTCTTCCAATCTGTCGTTTCCAACAAGACGACTTGTACACTCAGGCTCTTTAGAACATCTTAACGAATAAACCCATTCATCTAATACTGTGGTGACATTTTCCCACGTATTCCTATTCCAAGTTTCTCCAGGTGGAAGTAGCTCCAAGGTTCTTTCCATAAATTCATTATTTTCCAACGAGGAACATTTGCATCGAATGAACCGAATAAGATCATCTATGGCGAACGACTCCAAATCTTCTTCCCTCAAGTTTTGCAACATATTTGGAGAAAAGAAATCTAACGAGACTTTCTTTTCAAGCGAGTTCCCTAAACAAGTGGGTAGTATTTTACTTTCAAGCACTTGTTCTTTTTCCGTTATTATAAAGTCTGCTTCTTTATCCATGATAGAACGGGATATACTCGTATACCACGCGCAAACCCTGTCGTAGAAACAAACGAAAATATTCCCTCTCAAAGAAAAACTTAAAAACAATGGTGCGTACAGTCAGGAAAAGAGCACATTACAACAATAATATCAAAAGTTATTTTGCTTTTGTCACAACTGAAGTGGACTGACAACGTTAAATGCCTTTGGCCAAAAGGAATATACAATTGCTGTTGTGCTGATATTCAAATAAGAAAATATGGCTCTACGTTCAGGTCCTATAGCACTTGTAGGATTTTCCTTGATTGCTGTATTCACTATATATTATGTGCATAGTTCACAGAAGCAACAGAGAGAAAGGATGAGAAGAAATATTTACAGAGAACTGTTGGAGGAACGACGTTCAAAAGGTGCTTGAAGAACTTTGTTTGGTACGAGGTACTTATAAGCAAAACAGCGGCGAAGGTTATGAAAAGTCACATACATGGAGTTGGAATAAATAAAAGTCTTTTGTTCAGAACCCAAATAATTTTTAGCGTTTGTGCTCAAACCCACAAGTTTTTCTGTTTGGTGGGAAAATAGCATTGCCATCTAAAAGAATATCCTCTTGAAATATTGCAAAGTATGGCACGTGTCCAGAGCCTAACAACCGAAGACTACAGACAAAACTTAGAAAATGGCTTCATTCAAATGGTTAACTATGAGGAAGAATTCAACTCGCAAGTTTCTCAGTTCGTACGAGACGTTGGACTCTATAACGCTGACTTGGACTATCACGTTGTGGCAGTAATGGGGTGTCAGTCAAGTGGCAAGTCAACCCTTTTGAACTTACTTTTTGGAACCCAGTTTCGAACTATGGACGCAAATACAGGAAGGTACCAAGTGACTCAAGGAATTTGGTTGAGTAAAGATAAGGACTTTCCTATATTGGTTCTCGATTTGGAAGGAACAGATAGCAGAGAAAGAGGAGAAGAAGCAGCAAGTTTTGAAAGAAAATCAACTTTGTTTGCTTTGGCTGTTGCTGACGTGCTTATTGTCAACATGTGGGCACAAGACGTTGGTCGTTATGTGGCTGCCAACCTTGCACTTTTGAGAACAGTGTTGGAGTTGAACTTGCAGCTTTTTCAAAATGACAGAGAGCATCGCAAGACCAAATTGTTATTTGTATTGAGAGACCACGTGGAGACTTCTTTGGACTTGTTAGCCAAGACTATTCGAACGGATCTTGAGGAGACCTGGAAAAACTTGCAAAAGCCTTCTCAGTTTGAAAACTCTACGGTAGAAAATTTTTTTGAGCTGAAGTTTGTTTCGTTACCTCATATGGTCTTGAAAACTGAGGAGTTCAAAGCCGCTGTGACGAACTTGAGAAATCAGTTTCATATAAAGGGAAACTCTCCGGACTCTATGTTTCCAGAAAGTTATAGAAGATTGGTTGCCGCGGATGGTTTTACGACTTATGCCAATAATATATGGGAAACTATTCGCTCCAACAAAGAAGTTGACATTCCGTCACAGAGGGAAATGTTGGCAACCGTTCGTTGTGAAGAAATTGCCGAAGAAGTTTATTTGAATATTCATCATAAGTTTCAAAATTGGAATGAGACTTTCGATATGTTAAAACGAAACTCTAAAGGAAACTTTGAGGACTTGTATGAAAAGCTGATCGATGACCTTGGAGATCAAATTTGGCAAATTATGATGGAAGCCATAGAAGCGTACAACAATGGCACAAAGCGATATATCTCTAGTGTTTCAGAAGCCAAAAAAGTCAAATTGCAAGAACGTATAGAAGCAGAAGGAAAGGAATTGTTTCTCCGACAGCTTTCGTTGGTTGAAGAGCACGGTTTGCTGTTTCTAGAGAAAGAATTGGAACATTTAGCTTCTAGAACTAAACCTTGGATAGATTTCCAAACTCAAGTTTGCCATTTATTAGAAAAGTTTTGGAAAACTTTTAGAAATATTGCCAGCTGTTCTTTAGGAGAGGCCAAACTCCTTTTTAAGGAAGTGATACAAAGCAAAGAAGAAGAGTTTGAGCAACGAGAGCAGAAAATGGTGGAAAGATTCCGTCGTAGTGTAGTAGATAAGACGATTCAAGTATGTGTAGAGAAGACAGGTTCACAGTTTCGAAATTTGTTTATAACAACTTTGGAGAATAATCCACAGGATATTTGGTTATCATTGAATAGACCTCTTAGTTCTATAATTTCAGAGTCATTGAAGGAACTTGCGATATGCCTAAATGAAATTTGTTTGGATGAAGATCGTAGAATGTCGATTTTAAAAAATGTTCTGACAAGGTTCGAAGAGGAAATTGAGCTGAGAGTAAAAGATTTGTTGTCCTCCAACTCAGTCACAATGTCATACCTTTACCGTAAGTTTGACAACTGCTTTCGTAAGGACAGTAGAGGCGTTCCGCGTGTCTGGAAGCCCGGAGATGACTTGGACTCCTTATATTTGGATGCCAAACGGGAGACCCAATCATTATTGATTACTTTATCAGAAGCGAAGTTAACTATTTCACTTGAGAATTTACGGAATGAAGTTGCTATTGAAAATCTTTCAGACTTGATGCATGACTCTGAAATTGTTTTTGAAATTTTTTCCGTGGAAAGGAGAAATACATTGGAAGAAAAGTTGGAAGACTATGCAAAACTTGCGTATACAGAAGCCAAACGTTCACAAGAGACGATTCATACTCGTTCCCAGATTCCAAGTTGGCTATATATTGCTCTCTTTGTACTGGGTTTCAATGAAATGAAGATGGTGTTACGAAATCCTTTGTTATTATTATCCGTTTTGCTTATTCTTCCTGTGCTTTATGTTCTTGTGCAAGCGAATTTACATAGCATGTTGTTTTCAATGGTGCTTTCCAAGATGGAGCAATATTTACCCGTACTTCAAGGAAGGATGCATTCAGTTACGTCCACGGAAACCATATCTAGTGGAGTAAACTTGCAGTCTTCTTTTGATTCACCTATTCCTAATCGAGTTACTGGGAACGGAACAGCGAAAACAACTGGTATCCGACTAAGAAAGCCTAACCATTTTTCCCAGGAAACAGTTAGCAGACGAAGAAGAAACAGTGCTGGAAGTGAATAAACTTCTTTCATTACCTAATAAAACGAACCGGGGTTCAACTTTGTAGAAAATTCTCTCAATACGAACTTGATTTTATATACAAACAAATCAAAACAAGTCATGTAGTAGACTTATAAAACACAGTCAAGCCTTCTCTCTCTTTTCAAAGATGCAAATAAACAAGCAAAACAAAAACATTATATAACATGGAAACCGACAAAATGACTTAAAGCGGCAATTTGGTAGAAAATAACATCTTTTGTCGGTACTAGATCACATTCTAAAGACGTTTGTTCACTGAACGAACAGTTGGACGATAGCGGCGTCTTCTGGAACCGCTACTGTGATAATGGGTAATGACTGGTTGACCTCCAGGTTCACCATCCACATATACAGCTGAAACATCTTCTAAATCTGGAAGGTCAAACATAGAGTCCAAAAGCAAACGCTCCAAAATTGCTCTAAGACCTCTAGCCCCAGTCTTCTTTTCAATTGCCTCATGAGCAACTAGCCTCAGCGCTCCTTCAGACATGTGCAACTCTACACCGTTCATAGCATACAATTCTTGAAACTGTTTTACTAAGGCATTCTTTGGTTGCGTCAAAATAGAAACCAATTGATCCATGGTCAATGAATGGACTCCAAGTGTTATTGGCAATCTACCGACAAACTCTGGAATTAGACCATATTTTATAAAATCCTACTATCTGTCAGTTCTTTGCTTTATCACGTTCATTTCAACTTACGGTGCTTTCAACATAGTCAAGGATGGAGGCATCCAAATCTCTATTGGACTGTTGTCTTACCATTGCTCCAAATCCGATACTGGCTGCTGCCAAACGATCTGCAACAATCTTTTCGAGCCCTGCAAATGCTCCACCGCACATAAAAAGAATATTCTTCGTGTCAATTTGAATAAATTCTCCTCGAGGATTCTTCCTTCCGCCTTTCTCTGGAACATTGACAACTGTTCCCTCTAACATTTTCAGTAGTGCTTGTTGAACTCCTTCTCCTGACACATCTCTAGTAATACTGACATTTTCAGACTTCTTTGAACATTTGTCTATTTCATCAATATAAACAATGCCTTTTTGCGCGAGAGGAATGTTGAAGTGAGCAGCTTGCAAGAGCTTGTACAGGATACTTTCAACATCCTCCCCAACGTACCCGGCTTGCGTAAGCGTTGTTGCGTCAACTATGACAAACGGTACATTGACTTGCCTAGCTAAAGTCTTTGCAAGAAGAGTCTTTCCTGACCCAGTTGGTCCTATGATCAAAATATTGCTTTTCTCCAGTTCCACTTCGTGTTCTGTTACTGCTTCTGGACTGATACTAATTCTACTTCCTCCGGCTTTGCTAGTGGCATTTGAACCCGCTGTACCTGTAGAAGCGGTATAGCTTCCTGCCAAAGAAGCACCGGAATGAATAATAGAGTGTCTTGCAGGAAATCCTAGCCTCTGTGGCACTATTGAAGCCAGGTCCTCTGAGGAAGGGGATTGAACTTCACTCACGCGAAAATCTTGAGCCCTGGCATCGAAGTTACTTGCAGTTCCATTCCCTCTTGCAGTTGTATCACTGACTTCCCCTGTTTCTGCGGAGATGGAAGTAAGATATTCGTTCAGGGCAACTCTCTTGTAGTGATTGTAGACTGCAACAGATAGAACTTTCTTTGCCTTCTCCTGACCAATGACATAGTCATTAAGGCCCTCATATATCTTTTTAGGGGTAGGAAAGTTTTGTATCGTGTTCCTTAGAGTCTCCGTGTATTCATCTCCAAAACAAGAGTCATCTGCGGCTGCATTGGCAGTGAAGGTGCACCTATCCCTGGTTCTCAGACACTTCGCCATTGACTTTTTGTTAACTTACCTAAAAGTAGTATAGACGGCTGCTTTATTATACCGAAGAAAACAATCTAGTTTGTACTGCCACTTGCTGGATGACAAGAGCCTTCGTTCCAGGAGAAGAGGAAGAAACATACCAACCATGAGGTCTCCTTAACGGGAGATTGCAATTTTTGGGCGCCAAAATGTTGTATCGGGTTTGATGCAGTTTCAATTCAGGAATCAATTGACTTTGAAAATATTTCTGACTTGTCACTTTCTATGACTCGAAATGACGCAGGAATAAGCGAAAGTAAAACTGAAGAAATTCAAGCAATATGCATCAAGAAGGCAGTGAGCTCAGTTTTGATGCCTCTCATGGCTGCAGGTTGTAATCCTATGTACTGGCTCGGTGGTTCAAAGAAGAAGAATATGAAAACTGAAGCATACAGCTGTTTCTGCAAGCTTTTTGCAGAAAAACCTTAAAAAGACATCTATTGGCTTGTAAAAGAAAATCATGCATCCTAAAGTTTTGATCAGGCAAAAATGCGAGTCCTCAGAACATTTTGTCTCCTCTACTCTGAAAATCAACACATATGCGTGACCCAACAAACAGAAGATTCTTAAATGTACTTGTCTCCTTCGCCTCAAAGTTCTTTCAAATTCAGAGTCATTGCAACGATACATATATTCAACTCACTTTCCATTTTAGTCCTTGGTCTGTTACAACTTTAATCAATGATGAAAGATAAACTTCCATCAACTGAACATGGTTTTGCAAACTGAACTGCGGAATTATTCTATTGAAATCACATTTCAATTTGTATTGTTTGGTTTTCTTTGATAAATATATTTAAATTCTTTGAAGATGTTCAAAGTCAAACCAATGTTGCATAAACCAAAACATTTCAAACAAGAGAAAATG
Source organism: Galdieria sulphuraria (assembly GCF_000341285.1). Taxonomy (NCBI): domain Eukaryota; phylum Rhodophyta; class Bangiophyceae; order Galdieriales; family Galdieriaceae; genus Galdieria; species Galdieria sulphuraria. Next base: position 139,714 of record NW_005178431.1, read on the forward strand.
TTACGGCATGACATTTAAGCACAATGGCTTTCATATGCAGTCTTATCTACTTGTCCTTGAGAATATTCGATCGTACAAGTCTCATTTTGAGCATATTTTTCTCTTCATCGCATCAGCTCTTTCTCAAATTTACCAATTAAGGCAACTAATGAAGAATACCAGAAAAAATTTTTCGAGCAACCACGAAATGTTCTCAAATTTTTCAAACTATGTAAGTTTGTCAGCAAACACCCTTTCAGGTGATCATTTTCTAGTTTCAAAGCTATCAACTACTGCGGGCTATTAAAATCTGAAAATACAAACTCAAAATGTAGACAAAATAGAGTGAATTTTACTCCAACACTGTCAACTGTCATGGAGAGAATATTTCAACGTATAGTTCACAAAGAAATAGCAAAATTCCTTGAGGTCAGTGTTACTTGTTTTTAAACTTTTCCTTTCTTCCAGCAATTCTAACTTCAGTCTCGTCGCATATACCTTGAAGCCAAAAGGAGTCTGAAGCAATGCCACAAGAGTCAGGCTTCTGAAGATACTCTACAATGCGTCATTGCAAGTTGTGAGAATAAATGGATATGCATTCTTATTCAAGAGCTATCGCGTTTCTACCCTATGCCACTGCTTTGCGGTCCCAATTTTGCTCATTAAAAAGTTGGAAATACTCTCCTTGGGAAGAAATGAACAACCAAATATGTTCAAACACATTGTGCGAAGATCATTTGTGATATTGTCTTTGATGAAACTTTTCAAACCCTAATATTTTCTAAAATGTATTTCCTTATTATTCCAACTTGCAACGGCTCTTCAAAAATGAAACATTTTAGTGCAAATGAAGAGAAACTTGAAACTTTGAACCGTATGTATAGATTGCATTCTCATAAAGTCCAACCTTAGAAGGATAAGAAAATATCTAAATGAGAAACCCACTCAACTTGATCTGACTTGAGTTTACTTCACATTCATGACATTCGAACTCACGATTTCCCGTTTTTGTCGGCTAAGTTGCATTCCTTTCCGGCATTCTTGAAGATACAATTGATTGTTTAGCCTCAAAGGTTTCCTCTGTATTTTGTATGTTTGCAATTCGCTACCATTTCGGCATTAAAGTCTCCTTCCCAAAATTATCTTGTCCTTTGAGTAATAACGACCTATTTGCAGACTGAAGCAACTACTCTCTTTTGAGCAAGAAATACTTTCATAACTTTTCTCAATCAGATTGTTCCGTCATCAGATAACGGTACAGACTGTCCATAATAAATACAAAACAGCATGAACTGAAGACAACGTTGCGCGAGAATCATTAATCACAATGTCAATGATTCCTTTGAAAAATTCTTCCATTCTTTTTCAATGAATCCTCTCCAGAAGTTACTTCTTCATTCTACTTCAAACGAAAACAATGTAACGTTTTTGTCCATCATACATAAGGGTACAACAATAGCATCTTTCATGATTGGTGTCTTATAACATTTCGTTAAGAATTTCAAATAAGAGACATTATCCTTTTCAATAAAAAACACTCTTCAAATAACAGAGTGTACTATCAGATAGGATTTTTTAATAAAGACATTTTGGCAAGCAAAAGATACTTGTGAATAAAAATTCAAATAAGAGTCATTCTTTTTGAAGTTAAAATATCGGGAATATAAACAAAGATGAAGGCCAGAGATTAGTAGCCGCATTCAAATCCTCATGCTTGCTTTGAGCTCTCATTATAAATTCACAGCTATTAATCTTGAAACCACCAGTAGAAATATCAGTCTCTGCACCTTCAAATTCAGTACAGGAGCCAGAGGATGAAAGAAAATCGAACCTTGTTCTATGGAGCTCCCTTTGACTATAACTCTCAAATATAGTCCAGGGCAGGCAGTTGTACGAAACGAATCGATGAGACGATAGGCTTTAGATTCTCGAACTTCCGGAATAAGAAAAGTGCTAGGTTCCAATTTCATAATTTCAAATACGTTGTCCACAAAATCCTCCATATTTTCAGCAATAACTTTTTTGATTCCTCGGTTCTTGACATTTGGACCAAACCCAAAAGATATTTTTCAAATCAGCGGAATTCCTGCAGTCTTCTTCCACAATCGTTCTACAGGTAGCTCTCGTGAGTCATCTGAGAATAATATTGTCTCTTAAAAGGACACTAAACAAAACTTTGGAGGCTCAAGATTGGACACGCCAATATACGCAGAGTCATCTTTCTCAAGCGAGCCTCATATAAACGGCTCAGATTCCAGCAGTTCAAACAGCCAAGTAAATAATTACTTTTCCTGCTTCAAGAAGCACACGTACAATCCGACAGAACTTGCAAAGCGACATATTGTTGCTCATATTTTTCAACTATTTCGCTAACGTGCTCTTTTAAGCCGTTTATTTCGTTCAGTTCGTCCATCATAGAAATAAAGGCTCTGTCTGAAAGTCTTGGAGAAGGTGCTCTACAAACAAAAAAAGGCTTCGTTGTTTCGAGGCTGCAATAGGGAATTCAGCATTCTTTTCAGTAGTCTTGCTGTGCACCGGGCAAATAACCCAAGCTACTCTGAACAGAAGACTTGGCAGGACTGTGAATACTGAACACCCACGAAAGAGCTGCCCTGTTTCGAGAGACGTGAAATTATGAGTTCTACAAAATGCTTCTAAGAATTGGCTAAACCGTTGGAGATTTAGTACTAGTTATGTAGTCCTTCGACTGACTCACTGTGTAGACGATTGGGTTAGCAAAAAACCTACCAAAAATTTGTCTTGGAAATAAATACCGAGCATAGCTGCAAGAGGGTTGATTCAATAAAGTTCTATCATATTCTCTCTTCTAGAGGCAATTTGTACAGCTTCTTATCTTTCAATAGATGGTTCTCTCAAACCTAGTATATATAAAGACTAACCCAATTTCCCACCCTTTTTACTGAAAGAAGCAATCAAGATTAGAGCTCAAGACAAGATATTCTGCGTTTCCAACTTGTTTCTTTATGAAAAGTAACTGCTTTGTTAAAGTATGGGGAGTTTGAGAACAAGAAATAGATAAAATGCTTGATTTTGCAAAGTTGCCCTACGTTTATAAGAAAAGAATCCTTTCTGTAACAGCGAAGAAAGAGAAACGAACGGAAACTAAAAAGATATCAACAATAGAGCAAGTTTGGCACTATAGGAAACTGTTGTTCTAGAAAAGCGAAGCAAAGAAATCTTTCAAGTCGCTGTAAAGAAGCCACTGTCATTGGCTTTATGTTACCCGATGCTGGGTAACAAATGCTTCATGTTTAAGGCACTATTCCCAATCTTTCAAGATTAGAAAATCCTTGAAGAGATTTGAGAAGCTCAATTTGCGAGTTTTGCTAATATTCGAAAACTCGTCTAGTGCTTTGTTATTAGATCCTTCAGTACGGACAAAATACTTTTTCTAAACTATAACATGGAGTAAGGGTAATATGGTGTAATTTTCTCAACATTCCTCACTAGATATACTCTACCATCTTCATTTGATGATTTAAACTCTGAGAACAAGTTGAAATACAAACTTGGAATCGTAGAGAACCCTTCAGTACGCTCGTCTAGTCGGATGAAAAAGTAGCGCAGTATTCTTTCTAGAGACAAGCAGAGGAAGACGAAAGACAAACAAGAATATATGTAGCAACAACTTTTCAAGTTTTGAAGAGTGTACAAAGTCCAATCTATTTCGTCGTTTTCAAGTAGAAAATAGAGCTTTAAAGTCAGAGTTCAGGTTCGTTGTTATTAGCTTCATTTGTGTATTATACAGCACGAAACAATGGAGTTTGTCATCCAAATCACAAAACTGTGGTTAGAAGAATGAATTTTTCAGAAGTTTGATATAGTTTTTGACAGTGTTATATAAAAGAGCCCCCGACTTATAACAACTTTTGAAAATTATTTGTTTTAGAAAATTTCTGAGATATTAAAACAAGATATTCCTAAATATTTCTGGAAAGAGATAAAACTATTTCTTGTAGGGTTGAAATGCCAATATTTCTCGAATGTGGATTATCCACAGATTTGAAAGCGTTCCTTAAATTCGATAAAATGTCTTTGCCAATAAAGTTTTCTACATCGGCTTCAGAAAGAATAACCAATTCACAGTTGTGAGGAATCACGAAATCTTCAACACTATCGCCAGATGAATAACAACGACTAGAATGATTCAAGTCCTCAGATACGTTGGTTGCTAACTGAGTACTCATAATAATCAACATACAATGCCATGTAGGATGACTAGTCAATACTTGATCATGCACTGGTTTTAAAAACTTGTGAGCGTCTTCCAAAATTTCATTCCATCGAATACCATTACGACTCCATCGGCCTTTACAAGCAATACCCACAATCATCAAGTTCTTCTCATTCGTTCTTCCATGCAACTTGAATAATATATCTGGACTATGGAATGTTGAATGAAATGGAATATATATCTTTTCAAGTTCTAACATTTCTTCCACTATCCTTTCCCATTCATCATTGCTTCCAAATGTCATTCTCTCTGTTCCTAATACAGCTCTGGTATAATGTATAGATTTCATATAATAAGCAGCAGATTCGGAAGAAAATTGTAAATTCATTTCATTCCAAACACGAGACAATTGACCAAGAGTAGAAAACATTGAGCTGTTCGTAGGACGCCGAGAAAAATGTAAATAAAACAGTGTAGCAATAAGACCTTCCAAAATTCGACATTTCGACTCATAAAAGAAATCAACAGATTGAGACTTGAGAGTTTGTAAAAGTAACCATTCTAAACGATCATCCTTTAAGCCTTGGTCAATATATTCAATCAGTAACTTGGGTATCAACACTTCATAGCGTTCGTTGCGGTCTGGTTCTATAACCAATCGACGATAGAGACACATATCTGTAACTAGATCAAACAAAAACACATCAGAATTTGAGCTTATTTGCACAGTTTCATCAAAATCAAATCGAATACGATACAAAGATAATAACGTAAGCATTCTTAACAAGCGCTTACGCTGCTCACTGAGACTTATCAGACGAGGTAAGAATGGCGCAACACAATAATTTGTTACTGAAAGATCATTCATTATGATCAAGAAGGTTTCCTTAGATAATAAGAAATTGTTGTTGGATGATTTATACAGCAAAAGGTAACTGATTGCTCGAACAAGTAAACCAGGAACACCACCAGTCAATTCCAACAACAATTCTGCAAGTTCACTAGTTGAGAAGTCTTTGTGACAAAGAATTTCTGAAACCTTTGGGCTCCCAGGGAATAAAAAGGAAGAACTTTTCTCCAAATGTTCCACGATACTATGTTTCTCAAGCGGCGAAAGAGGAATAAACACTAACTGAACCCTTGAGACTGAAGCTACGTAATTATATATATTTAAGCCTTCACTTTTCCCAACAACAATAAAAAACAAGTCGGGTTCTTTGCACAATTGACTAATGATACCGAAAAAGTCATTGTAAGGTCGATAGCTGCAAGTT